>NC_081445.1:422657-435798 GCF_007210705.1 Tigriopus californicus | reverse complement strand
TTGGGAAAATCAGGGCCAACAATACCAAGTGCCTGGCAGACTTGCCAGCTGATGTACGCATTGTCAAGATCGCAGCTCACGACAACAGTCACGTCGGACATCTTGTGAAGCTCGTCGAGAGGTCGGTCGGTCTTAAAAGTGCCAAATATGTCGATAAAACGGCCATCAACACCGGCAACTTTCATTTTATGCAATTTGTTTTCCAGTGAGATGAGTTGAAATAAATTTGAATCCCGGAATAGGTTCATCACCATTGTAGCGACATCCGCCCCCATGTCTACGCAAAACCGGAGTTTCACTGACTTCGATTCGCACATCTCAATTTGATTCTTGTGAGTATATGATAATGAAGATGCCACGATAAGGTGCAATCCACTTGCGACGTTTCCATTTTTGGATGAGACCTTAACAACCTTACTTCTCTCGTCACTTTTACACACAGGCTGCCAATGTCCGGTTCTTCCACACCCATGACATGAAGACTCAAGAGCCGGTCAATAAGCACGAACGTGCTTGTTGGAAGAACCACACAGGGGACATGAGTCTGGTAAGTTTGCATGCCTAAACTTCTTCCCAGATTTACCGCCATTCCTCTTGTATGAAGATTCAGTGGCATTGACATTGTGGTCCACGGCATTCACAGATTTGGTCAACAAGGGGGCACTGAAGGCCCCAGCCCCATTGCGAGCCGTCTCAAGTTCCAAGATGTACTTCCTGGCCTTGTTAAACGTGGTTGGGTTCCATTTCATGACTTTGGCTTTGTCAGAATCATGACGCATTCCCTGGAATAAGAGGGCAATAGGAAGGCGATCTTCACTTATCTTGGAGGTATTAACGTAATCCTAACCTAGTTGTGTTACAAAATGACGTGTAATCTTGGCCTTCTCTTTGTGTTACACTCAAAAGGTCCCTCATATCCAGATGAACATTGCAAACATACAAATCTTCAATGATATCCAGTATCTCGACCACAATTCGTCCCGTATCTGCACGAATCCCAAGGGAGTGCTGAATAATGCGAAGGAATTCTGGGCTACAACATTCCCATAAAAATCCAACCTGAATGGCTTGCTCCTAATGCTCAAGGTAAGTCAGTTGAGAATAATTATTCCATAACGGTCGCCATCTGACAAATGTCTTATGAGTGGTATCCTCTTCTTATCGAAAGTGGAGGTTTCTCAGCATCTAATCCGGGATGAACGGGGTGGGGTGCCTTCCATCCGGGACGGGGTCTGCAACATTCGGATTGACAAAGGTCTACCTATTAACGGCTTCAACCTCTCTTCGATACCCAGTAATAAGGACTTTGGCTTTAAAAAAAGCCTGAACGTGTTCATCAACAACCAGATCTGCATCTGTGATGTCGGACACCAGACCACAGATCATCTGATCATCAGCAGCATGAACTTTTGGAGACGATTGTCCCATTGATGAAGTAAGTTTTCCAAAAGAGACGGGTCTTCTCCATCAACGTATTCGTCCAACGAGACCTGCACCATATTTCTGGCTCGAGACAAGGCCGATTTAAAACCACTACGGCTGGCCTTCAGCGTCTGGATGGCTTTCCTATTGGAAATGATGAACAAGGATGAGGTCGCTTCTTCCACACCCTCACAGAGATGGATGGGAAACACCTCCAATCGACCACTAATCACTCTGGTTCCAGAATCGTCTGCACCATGATTGATCAGGAATGGGCTGTCGACAGTACTTCAAATTAACGTACTTGCCGACTGCGCCATCGCATGATCGTGAAACGAGAAACAGGAATTCGAGAAAGGGAACAAGTATTTCCGTTGATTTCTGAGAAAGAAATCCCCGTACGAGAGAACCAAGACCAAAAATGTAAACAATCAACTCAACTCGCATGAGAACATCAAAATCTCTTCAGCATCATTCTCTTGGATTCAAGAAGCTCGCCTTTGAAGCTAAATACCGTTTTCAGTTGATCCTGTTCTGTCAATTCGATCTGGTAATATCCTTGTTTACAGTCTAATGCCGAGTATCCGTAGTAGCTCCAACGACTCGTCGACATAGACATTGGCATATGGACTGCATCTTTTTCGGATATCTCGTTCAGTGCCCTACAATTGATGGCAATCCTAACATCCCCATTCTTCTTCTTGAGTAGCACCACAGGGGAACACCACGGACTTTGACTTCTTGTGACAACTCCATTTTTCTTCATCCCTGTGATCGATTCCTCTGCTTTGTCCATCAATTGTATGCAATGGCAAGCATATAGGCGTTGCATTCCCCGTTTTCATCCGATGTTGAACCATATCAGTACGCCCTAATCCTTCAAATACCTCAGGATATCTGTGCAGCAATTCATTCACTTTTGGACGCACAGTAAACTGGACGTCGTCTTTCTTTGTTGGAGATAGATCATACATGACAAAGTCTTTCGGTAAGACCAGCGCGATTTTTTTGTTTAACTTAGGGCCTTCTTCCTCAAAAGCAGAGAGGAAGTTCTCAATTGCGTCTTCTTTCGAAACGGCTCTAATATGAATCTCGCCCAGTTTGATCTCTCTTTTGGCTGCTTTCACTGTGACCTCGTTTGGTCCAAAGAAATCCAAGCCTAACGTCACTGACGCTACATCTCCCCTGAAGACGGTGTGGTGCACTTCCCACTCTCCGATGCTTATGTGGCAAGGCAGTTTCCCTTGGATCATCAACTGGTCTCCTGCTGCAGTTTGAAATTTAGTTGAGTCCCTTTCTGATACCACAAATTTGCAAATTGGCAAGATGCTGTTTGTTGTTCATGTATCCCCCAACGCCGTTGTTTTACATCCATTGGTAACGATCCTGACCACTGGATGGTCAAACCACTTCTGTTCCAGGCTTCTCAATGCGTTAGCTGACTGACGACGACCCTGATGTCCTTTCCCCCTTGGAGCAACAATGCGCAACATGGCCGACATCGCCACATTTACAACATCTTCGGTTTTCTTCCGCCATTGATGTTTCCACAAGTCTGTTTTCTATTGGAATCGATCTAGGATTGGTTTTTCCCATTTTTTCTCCCGGTTCCTCCCTTCGACGTTTGCTTAATACCCTCCGCCATGGGTGTTGCTTAAATGGCGGCCTCCAGCTTGTTTTACTTTTGGTTGAGTATCACCTACTTCAATTGAGGTGCCAGGCCGTGCAAAAATCGATCCCGTATTAATTGATCCCTATTAGACTACGCAAACTTTGCATAACACTCCTGAACCGTTTTTCTACATCTTCCAAGAAAACATTGTACCGTTCATTGACTTGCATGGACGTGGACCAAAAAATCATCTGAACCACTGTTTTGCAAATCTTTCTTCCGAGGGAAGTAGGGCGGTCTAATGGCTGCCAAACTTTGGAGCGTCGATGTGTCTAAGTCCTCAAAAATCACGGACCCGATCTCGAGCATCCCTGGTAATACTTTTGCAATTTCGGCATAGGACCACTCATTATTCTGAGCCACGCGACCAAACAACCGAATAAAAGACGGTCGAATCGGTCTTCGTTTTCGGCTTTCAAGAACGACATGATGACTCCAGATGAATCTTCGGCTTTGCGCTCTTCTTCGATCTCGTCTTCCCGCTCCTCTTCAGTCTGATGTGAATCCCGCTCTTTGGATTTTATTCACCACTTAAAGAACGCCGCTGCCACTATGTAAGATTGGTTAAGATGTAATTCACAAAAGAATGTTAAAATATTAAATTTTCATAGTTTCCATTAAAGGACTCAAACCTCAAGTGAGCATCTACTACCGATGGGATCAAATGAATAATAACAGGATATTGCGACCCAAGCTACCACTTGACATTTTCAGTCGCATGTGGCATCCCTAGCGGAATATTGGAAACCTGTTACTTAGTCACAAGAAGTAACCCTGATTTTCTTCGATCAAAAAAGGGTTGCCTTTTGGGTCAAACCCATCCTTTAACGTTCCGTGGGAAACGGCCGGTGCTTTGACTTTCTTAGCTTTCTAGCAATCCTGATTTTGAAAATTATTTTGATCCCATCACTAGCATCTACCCTCTCCGACCACGCGGGTGTAAACAGGGTGGCCACAGAACTCATTATCTGAACAATGACTTGCTGGAAAATCATTCACAAGCATCACTTAAAAACCCGTACGAAAAAAAGAAACGCCTTCTTGCCATGGAATAGCATTTCAAAAAATGTAGGTGTGTCAATGATTTTGGGAATGCAAGCTTTCAATGTGAACCTGGAGATTTTCCCTCCGTCAAGAGAGACAGTCCATGATTTGATGGGATTGCGGGAGATGACTTCCCTTACCAATGAACCTCGATCATCCGACTGGCTTTTGTCCTGACGTGGCCTTGGATTGGGTGAGTATGAGCACCTGATGTGGTCCCTACCTTTTCTTCCACCAGATCAATCACGTTCCTGAACAGCCTCTCACTCGCGCAAACCATGAGGTACTCGGGGCCTTGTTGCTCCCGTGAGCTATCACAATCTCGTCAAGGGTTTCTGAGGCCTCTGCGATCCCATGAGTCGCTACGGAATTTGCAAATGCGAGCAATGCGTCCGAGTTTTGACGCATTTGACGCAGAAAACATTCTAAAATGGACATCTTTCTCGTATATGACCCAGGGTTCCATGACCACCGCAGTCTCATTCAGTCACAGGTGCTATGCGTGTTGGCACTGCTAACTCATTGATATTTCTTGCAGCTTTTATGCCCGTAGCAGCGATTTCTTCCAAATTCGGATTGTCTATCTCGAGCAAAATCAGCATAAGGTTGCTCTCTTGTTTGCAGGCCATGATTACCTCAATCATATGCATATCATCTACTGAAAGCTTGTCCAACTCAGCCTCATCTCCAAGAGCCCGTATTTGAGTGTAGAAATCAGCAATACGTTAATTTGGCTTCTTCTTGATTTGCTTCCAAGCCAATCCCCTCTCAAACAAGGGATAGATTTCCAGGACCCTCGTTTCCAACCCAGTGAAGCAATCCTCAATGCAAGAACTTGCCGGTCAGAGAGGTTTCATTCATCTCTATAACAGAAACCTGGCTTCGACCAGAGGTCTTAGATACAGAACTATCCATAGTTGGTTTCAACTTAGTTCGTTGTGATAAAGTACGTACTGATAATCCATATTCCCACATGGGGGTGTATGCCTATATGTTAGGAATGACCTACATATAAGTCGTGAACAAATGTCAAAGGGAGACGCAGAGTTCTTAGTTTGTCATATCAAAGGGCTTGATCTGTCTATTGCAACAGTGTATAGGTCCCCTTCTTGTTCAGGAAGCACATTATTGTCAGCTTCCCAATTCTCAGGAAATGGGTTGGATCAGGCCGTTTGTTTGCAAGCTTTTTTTGAAGGGGACTTTAATTTTCCAGCTTGCGTTGTAGAGTGGGAGGCTAGTCCCGATGGGTATATTCCCATTTCGAAATTAACATCTCAGTCGTTCAAAAAGCTGGAGAATTTGCGATCTTGCTCAATTTCTCCCAGCATGTAGGTATAACCGCAAGAGCAAATGACGTTCTGGACTTAATCTTTTCCAACAACCTTGATCTGATCCAGTACCTATGTCCATGTGACACTTAGTAATCTGTCAGATCATCATTTTCTCGAGATAGGGTTGACTATAACTCAAAAGCCGGCGTGCTCTAGAGTAAAACCGGCCAAAAAGGCCGGTCTGACTAAGTTCAAGTTCAAAGATAAATATTGGCCTTTGATTATAGAAAGATTAGAATAACTGGACGTGGTTTCAATTCTGAAACAGGAATCGTCCATAGATGAAGCCATTGACGAACTAGTTTCAGTTTTTTAGGAAGTTTGCTCCAATCTAGCAATCCCTGAATGTGTTCCGAAAGGTGGGACACGAACTAAAAGCCCAGATTAAAGTAAGACTTTGTTCAAAAAGAGTTGCAATTAGCAAAAAGGCTGAAGAGCATTTCGAATCCAGTAATTGTGGTTAGTCTCCAAAAAAGTTGGACATAGTTCAGGAAAAGATTAAGACCTTAATCGAATATGACCCCTTACAAACTGAGAGTAAGGTGGTTAGGAGGTCAGGTCGAATCCCAAGGCTTTTTTCTATTATGCAAACTCTAAGAGAAAGATGAAACACCCTGTTGGGCCCTTTGAGTTTGGGTGGGAAGTTAGTAATGAAGAGGCTATGGCTAACATGCTTGGAGATCGGTTCTCTAGTGTGTTTTCAACCCCACTGAGTTCAGAAGCAACAGGCTCTTGTTCTAATGGCGAGTCTGTTGAGTTTGATGATGTTAAATTATACAAGGAGTACGTAGGCTTTGTTGATCCGGTTGCATTTTTCAAGTCAGGTTTGCACAAATTTTTAGAGAGCATTCCAGACCAATCCTTTATTCAAGGACTGGCTCCATCTGCAAACTCGAACTCGTTGGTAGATCAAATATTACATGAAGTTTAACAGATAATAAATAGACGAAAAATTACCTTTTTCTCAAATAGTGATGGGAATTACATTCCTTGCAGCGTTTAGAAAAGCCCGTGAAAAAACAAACAAAGAATGAAAAATAGTAATATATACGTATAATAAAAATAAAAATACCCTAGAGGAATAGCCAAAGAAGAAATTCCACCAGCATATCTGAATAATAGTGATGGGATCAAACAAATTTGCAAAATCAGGATCGCCAGAAAGCTAGGAGAGTCAAAGCACGGGCCTTTTCTAACGTATCGTAGAATATTAGGCTTGACCAAAAAGGTAACCCTGGTTTGATCGGAGAAACATCAGGGTTACTTTTTGTGATTAACTAACGGGTTTTCGATTTTCTGCTACTAATGCAGTATGCCATTGACAATGTAAATTGGTAGCCCTACTTGCAACCTCCGGTGATTTTTTGTTTGATCCCCATCAGTACTGGATACAGCCTCTTTTTGAGCCTGCCATTCGGACGTTTAAGAAAGCTTTGGTACCGGCAAGCAAACGTGCCTGCGAGCACCAGTGATGTATATGGTGCTTGAAATTAGCCTTTACAACGCTGAGCTCTTCTTGTAGCACCGTAGAAGATGGGTCAGCTTGTACAAAAGCGTCTGAAGCGCCAAATTTGAATCACTGGCACTGGTACTAGGTGATGAACGAACCTGTCAGAGCTTGCCTGAACGTCTCCGTAGCCTCGAAACTTCGACGAACTGTTGGACGAACTCGATCACATTGGAAAAAGGAAGGCAGTAGGTTTTGTTAAGCCATGGACTTTGAGAGATAAGGACGGGAGCGAAAATTATCAATAATTTTACCGTCTAAACAACTCTTTGTTCAAAATTAAACTAAGTCTGGAGTCCTCTGCTGGACTCAAGTCTTATGCCGAACTCACCCCAGCACTAGTCCCACTTCAATCCTCAGCCAGATTCAATCTCGGTTTTCCATTCTAGTGTAAAGTCGCCCTTAAACTCAATCAGCCTATCAAGATCGACGTAACAAATGGATCAAAATCCAAGACGAGCCATTACCGATCTGTTTTACTCAGAAGTAGTTGCAATTGCAAATGTTCGTAGGGCGTATATAGGCGGTGATCCGGTAACAGGATCTAAGTCAAACTTGGATAAGTTTCTGACTAAAATTAAGGATCAACCTTATATTCAAGGATTAGCCAGATCAGCCAACTCCAATTCGTTGGTTGATCAAATAATATATATAAGTAAAAGTCAAGTAAAATGAATGGTCTTCTCGTCTTGAACTGCTGGGATTCCAATCCCGGTAGCGGTAAGGAAGCCCGCAAAAATAGAATAATAATGGTATTAATAGTCGAGCTACGCTATCAGAATTTGTATTATCAATGTCCACTCTATCCCCGTCCAATTCGGTTTTTCGAAAACGTAACGGACTAATTAGAAACAGGAATTTCAATAAATGTCATCTTTACTTCGACTTCAATGTTAAAATAATTTTATTTGATAGATATTGCCACAATAAAAGAAACTTGGCCAATTTTGAGGCCAAAACCTGGACCTGGGAACTTCATTAAGGCAAATATGATAAAAGTGGTTTGTTGAGACTTAAATGTGTAAATCCGAGTGTTTCCATTCGTAAATTAAAAAAAAGGACCAAAAGCTGCTCCCGGCAAGAGTTGACCTTGTTTTGGAGGAAAAACCATCCGCAGTCCATGCTTTTATAACTCCATTATCACCCGCTTTGCCCAATTTCCTTTGCCTTTCAAAAAAGGGGCTTACGATGGCCTCAAAAAAGTTGCTTCTGTCTCTTTGATACTATAAATAAATGAGAGTGGTTTGTTGTATGAACTTTTTATTCATTCAGATTTTCTGTATTAAAAAAAATGCGGACTCCCTTACCGCTAACGGGATTGGATTCCTAGCAGTTCAAGACGAATTATTTTTTCATTTTACTTGTATTTTACTTCCATATATTATTTGAGCGACCAACAAATTAGAGTTGGCGGATCTTGCTAGTCCTTTAATATAGGGTTGCTCAAGAATTTTTGTGAAAAACTTGTCCAAGTCTGACTTTTTTAGCTAGTAATCAATATCAACGACATTTATCTACGTTTATGAATGCGATTTTCAAAGATTAAGACTTTTTTTTGCATGAAGAACCTTTATAATGACGTCACGTGCCGTCTTTTTGAAACTACTTTTCTTAGAGTTTGGATCAATGGTACTCTGCTGTTGTTGTTCTGTTCACTATTCTAGCTTATTCAGACTTTTTTATAACCCAAAGAAGTTTTCGGCTCCAAAGTCGAGAATAGATTTTTTTTCGTATTTGGGTGCCAGAGTCGGAGATATGAGCTTCCCCCGGCCAGCGAAGCTAGCCGGGCATCACATCGTCCTCATACTTTTTCCGATAGGCAATGTCGTGTCCGTATCAGTTTTGGTTATTCATCTGTGGACAGGGTTGACTTCGAAAAGTTTCCTTGAGAAAAGTCAGGGAGGAGATTCGAACCGGAGACCTCTCTCGTACCAGGTAACTGCGCTGACCACTGCAACACGTCTCCTCCTCTATCTGTACTTTATAAGCAAAATCTTTTCTTTTCTGGATCTAAGATTCAGTTCTTTACTTAAAAAAATGGGCTCAGTTTTGGCTTTCCCCTCTCAATTTCAGAGTGTCTGACCGTTATGAAGGGCCAACAAATTAGATCAAGAAATAAGAGCGATCCGTGCCCATGGATTTGGCCACCCACAGCCATGACTGAGGTCGAGTTGAGAGTGACAATGGCCACCATGATGCGAGCATGCAGAAGATCGGGTCCAAACACCCAATCTCTAGTTTTAGGCTCATAGATGTGAACCGATTCCAGAGCATCGTAGGTCCGTGTATTACCGACCACAATGAGCTTTGAACCAAATGCGGCTAATTCTTCGAACTGGTTATGAACCCGCTTGAGTGGCGGGAAGGGTGTATACTCATCAGCATCTAGAAATTGAAACAAAGAACGTGAATTCTTTAAAGTTCTCAAAAATGTTTGGAAAGAAGGATCCCCAACCTTTTGCGATTTGTACAACTTAATAAATGGAAGAAAATGCCGCTTGCAATCTTTAAGTATTACTATGTGTGTTGGGTGAGGTTTTTGAAGGTCTCAAAGATATAACGTTATGGGACAAATTCCTAAAATCTTCCACGATTTGTTTCCTTGAAGATTCCAGGAACGATCTTTCCACTACTAAATCATTTTTTGTCTAATCTAATTTTATACATCTAATTAGCCTTTTAAGTGGTCGAAAATTTACCTTCGTGTCTGCTCCCCCCCCCTCAGCATCAGCAATTGTCGCAATAAAATTTGTCACTAATGTTGCAAATCAAGAAGTTGTTTTGTGTTGAAAGAAGCATGTTTCTTCGTTTGCATTTTTTAGAAATCCAAGCCCTAAGCCTCACCAAAGTTCCAATGTACGCACTGCAAAGTGGTTGTTTGACACGCGACAATGCCATTTTGGTACTCGATGCTCATATCGATGCGGTTTAGACCTAAGATTTGGGGAAAGCTCAGATCGACCAATGATTCATTTGCGCCAGATACTGATACCAACTTGCCATCCTCGAGATTGGCAAAGTACAACGCTGAAATATGATCAGAACAAAAACAATCACTCACCAATCGGTTTGAAAACACCTGAAAATTCTTGCCTAGAAATATAAACCTATTTTGAGGGCAAGAAACTTAAACACTGAACGTACTAACTAAACTTTTTTCGTCTGGACCATTTCCAATCAATTCAGCAACTGTTAATCTGTCAATCTTTTACCATAATGTGTTCAAACACTCAAACAAATATGCCCCGCCACAGGAGATAAATCGATCAAACTTCAAACGGCTTCATTCATTGACTCGTAAGTTAAAATCGAACATTTTTCTCTTTTACTTGGGGTCTAATGGTTTCACCGATGTTTTTGCCTCAGCTGTAGTTGTTTCCGTATTCGCTTCCCCTGCCCACTAGATTTTTGTTCAGTTATTCTGCTTATTGTTGCCTCTCTCTCTCCCGAATCTCAAAAGCAAACAAATATTGAATCATGATTCAAAGAACTAGTCTCAACTCTCTTGTACCGTACTTGATCTTAAACCTATCGCAAGAGGAAGTAAAACTATATCAGACGGCCCAGATTGATTTAACAAATGGATCAAAATCCAAGATTAGCCATTATCGATCTATGTAACTCACAAGTAGTCACATTTGCAAGCCATTAAAATCAATAGTCAAGCTACCACCTTTCAGGATATTAAGTCAGGAGCCGTATGATGCATGTAAGAGATTTATTCAGGCTGTGGTCGGAGAGAATGAAAAACGTGGAAGAAAGAACCGGTTGTGCAGGAAATGGTAAGAAAAGATTAAGATAGACGGCGGGGCATGGCATAGGCTAAAGCACAAGATCTATCAACCTCCCTCAAGATGGCGGCACATGGTAATTCAAATTGAGTTTAACCAAAAGAGACGCGCTTTTTGATGCGTTCACTGCGTGTGTTGCCATCTGACGAAATGAGTGGCTGAGAGGGAGACAGATGGGACCGATGGAATGAAAATTGGAGGTCGAAGATATGTACGATTGCGAACTGTGATTCGACCGTTGAGGTCCACTTCGTAAGATCGACCATCAGAACTAGGTCGAAGAACCACGCCGGACAGATTCCACTTTTTCGAGCAGGGATCCTGGAGTGTGATCAGGGTACCAGATGTCAACGGTGGAAGGTCCGTGGCACGGCAATCGAAATGATCCTTGATCTTCATTTCCTCCTCCCCTCGTTTGGCTAAGGCAGTCACCAAGTCTCGATCGGAGAGGCGAGCCTACATCGATGGGTGGCGGGTCCGCATGCGGCGACCAAACAGCCATTGAGCAGGGGGTAAAGCCGTCTGAGCAAGGCGTGTTCTTCCATTCCAATAAAGAAATCCTGAAATCATGCCAATGATTGTTACATTTTTGCAGGAGGGCCTTCATGGCTTTAACCTCTGATTCAGCATGACCATTGGTGATGGGAGAGTAGGCGGATGAGAGTTCATGGGCAATGTTCAGACCGCGGCAAAACTCTCCCAATTCGGTACAGAGTTGGGGTCCTCCATCAAAACGAAGAATTTGAGGAATCCCATAGTCTGTGTGACGAGTCGAAAGATGGTAATAGACTTGTTTATTGGCGATAATTCCTAGTTATTTATACAAAGACTGACTAGGCGAGTGACTAGGAAGGAGTAAGGAGGGGCGAGCATGAGCAAGGTCGCCACAGGACTCCCCCCAGCGTATGACTAGGAACGAGTAGGGCGCGAGGTGCGGGGCCGCCGAGGTGCGGGGCCGCCGAGGTGCGGGGCCGCCGAGGTGCGGGGCCGCCGAGGTGCGGGCCGCCGAGGTGCGGGGCCGCCGAGGTGCGGGCCGCCGAAGTGCGTGGGCCGCCGAGGTGCGGGGCCGCCGAGGTGCGGGGCCGCCGAGGTGCGGGCCGCCGAGGTGCGGGGCCGCCGAGGTGCGGGCCGCGAGGTGCGGGCCGCCGAGGTGCGGGGCCGCCGAGGTGCGGGGCCGCCGAGGTGCGGGGCCGCCGAGGTGCGGGGCGCCGGCCGAGGTGCGGGGCCGCGAGGTGCGGGGCCCGCCGAGGTGCGGGGCCGCCGAGGTGCGGGGCCGCCGAGGTGCGGGCCGCCGAGGTGCGGGGCCGCGAGGTGCGGGGCCGCGAGGTGCGGGGCGCCGAGGTGCGGGGCCGCCGAGTGCGGGGCGCCGAGGTGCGGGCCGCCGAGGTGCGGGCCGCCGAGGTGCGGGGCCGCCGAGGTGCGGGGCCGCCGAGGTGCGGGGCCGCCGAGGATAACGTCGGGATCACGCCGGGATCACGTTGGGGTCACCACTGTGGCAGACCACGTTGGTCCGCCAACATGACGAGTAGAATGATGGTAGTAGACTGGTTTATGGACGATAATTCCTAGCTATTTAAACAAAGACTGACTAGGCGAGTGACTAGGAGGGAGCGATGAGGGGCAAGCATGAGCAAGGTCGCCACATGTGAACCAATCATTCAAGATGCTGGCGATGGCTGGCGTGTCAATTCTGGACAAGTGGCCATCGCATGGCCGACCGGAAAAGCGGTCCACCATGACCAAATAGTGTTGACCTGCACTGTCGAAAGTATCGACCGAAATCGATTCAAAAGGCCTGGAAGTTTTGGATTGGACCAGAGTTTCGGCCGGTTGGCTCGGCCAGTGTTCCTGGCATGTGGCACATGAACTGATAACGTGTTAAATCTCATTATTCATGCCAGGCCAGAAGTAAAGGCTGCGAGCCAAGGCACGGGTTCGGTGAATACCCTAATGGGCTCTATGAAGATCTTGAAGAATGGTGGGGTGGGCAGCGGTTGGGACAACGATCCGATGGCCTTGGAGAATGAGTAAATCGGTATCGTAATCCAAAGACAAGGCCTCCCATTGCTTTGAGTACAGCTTAGACGGATGACTATGATGTAAGGATTTAGGAGATTGACCCAAAAGAAGAGTGGAGATGATCGCCTGATATTTGACATCCCCTTTGGCTATTTTAGAGACTGAGGCCAAGGCAGAATCAGGTGTAGAGTTGAGAAAAATTGTGGCCAACTGGATCAAATCAAATCCAGAAAGAGCTGGTTCGTCCTGATCTTTTTGGATTTCAAAGAGCGGAAAGCAAGAAAGAGCATCGGCCACGTGATGTTTTTTGCCTGGGATCCATTGCACGTCAAACGTATAAGCCGCCAATTTCATC
>NC_081445.1:374278-422621 GCF_007210705.1 Tigriopus californicus | reverse complement strand
TCCTGCTGATCATCTTTTTGGATTTCAAAGAGCGGAAAGCAAGAAAGAGCATCGGCCACGTGATGTTTTTTGCCTGGGATCCATTGCACGTCGAACGTATAAGCCGCCAATTTCATCATAATCCTTTGAAGACGGTATTGTCCATGGATGCCAAGTTTCAACCCTTGAAAATGCCAACCAGAGGTTTGTGGTCTGTTATGACCGTGAATTTTTGAGGAGCGGGGAAATTGGCAATTGCGGCGACCTTGGAGGGGTCTGGGCGAACACCATCTGTGCCAATGATGTATCCCGCGAACTCGACAGAATATCCCANAACCCTTGAAAATGCCAACCAGAGGTTTGTGGTCTGTTATGACCGTGAATTGGATGTCCAAGAGATAAAGACGGCAATGTTGAGGAGCCCATTGGACAGCCAATGCCTCTATTTTGCATATGGCATAACGTGTCTCTGCGTCTGTCAAATATCGAGATCCGCACTGCAGCAGTTTTGACTGGCCGTTAGGATACGTCTGAAGGAGGGCATACCCTAATCCCTTCAAGCGAGAGGCGTCAGTCAAAAGAAGAGAAGGGAGTGCGGGATCAAAATGAGCCAAAACCGAACCTCTTGGCGTAGTGAGGATGGCTTTCACGGCGTTGAAAGCGTCCTGATGCTCGGACAACCTAATGAAGGCAGTGTCCTTCTTCAAAAGATCTCGAAGTGGTTGAGCAGCGTGGGCCAAATTGGGCACAAATTGCCCTAGCTGATTGGCCAGTCCAAAAAATGATCGGAGATCAGTGATGTTTTGAGGAGCGGGGAAATTGGCAATTGCGGCGACCTTGGAGGGGTCTGGGCGAACACCATCTGTGCCAATGATGTATCCCGCGAACTAGACAGAATATCCCATTTGTGCTTTGGTCTTGAAGAGTGTGATACCGTGTTCTTTGCATCATTGAAGAACGGCCTTTGTCTTGATGATAAGGTTGGAGAAAGAATCCCTGCACACAAGGATATCGTCAACGATTTTCTTGACCCCTGCAAGGCCAGCCAAAGCATGGTTGCCACGAGCGCAGAATTCATCACCAGAAGCGTTTAGACCCATTGGGCCCCTGCAGTAACAAAAGTGACCAAAAGGTGTCAAGAATGTTGTGAGAGCTCTTGAATTTTCATCCACCTCCACCTGCCAATTGCCTTTGACGGCATCAAGGACGACAAACCACTTGGAGGGCGGTGGGATCGAAGTGGATATGTCCTTGGCAGATGGGAATGGGTGGATTGGTCGTTTGACATATTTGTTACGGGAAGTAAAATCCAAAACAAGATGAACTGATCCATTGGGCTTTGGGACCACTAGACTTGGGCCCACCCATGTTGAAGTTTCAGGGGTACCTTCAATGATCCCCGAAGTGGACATAAACTCAAGTTCCTTTTGAGTTTGATCAGCGTATGCAAATGGAACATTTCTTGCAACTGTGACGTGGGTGGGATGAATTTGAAGATCGTCCTTCAGATGAATGGTCATTGGTGGTCCAATCATGGGTCTGAGCTTGTCAGACGAATCAAAGACGGAGGGATTTTGGTCCAAGAGATCACTAATTCCGTCCTTGACCTGCTCCTCTGACGGATCTGACAGAATGGACCGCGAATGGGTCACTTTCCCAAGAAACGAGGGCTTGTCAAGCGTTGTAGCTGATGGAGCGTCCTCTGGAAGGAACGGAAAGATGGGATTTAACATCCTGAGGTCGATCATGGAGTGCTAGGACAGGAGGACTTGATCGTGGATATCAGGGGTCTCAAAAGCGGGAAGGTGAGTTTGATATTTTCCCAAATGAAAGATTTTGAGATCCACAGCTTCATGGCATTTCAGTTTCAAATTGTTGGCAGCCAGAATCGAACGAGATTGAGAACCGTCAATGGGGACTCCATATCGTTCTGAGATGAGTGTCTCTGTTGCGCCTGTGTCAGGAAGTACGAGCATGTGGATCGGAGTGCCAATGTCGGGAAGGCTCTCGACTGGGGTAGTGAGAGGGAGTGGGACGAGTTTTGGTGTGATTGACACGAATGATGGTGGTGTTGACGGGTCTCGAGTTACCAGGAAAAAGGGAAGTGCTGGTTCTGAACGAGATTTCGAACGACCACGCCAAAAACGGCCTCCAGTGCAAACCAATACAATATGGCCTAGCTTGTTGCATTTGCTGCAGGTTTTGCTCCAAGCAGGACAGTGCTCTGGAGCAGGAAGTGGCGGGTTCCCACAACCATTACACTTGCCCCGAAGTGAGTGGGGATTAGTTGGGTCATTGCTGGGTTGGATCTAGAAAACGATTTGTCCTTTTTCCCAGATTTTGATTTCTTGTACGAGGAAAGAGCAGCAACGGTGGTGGATTGAGAACTAAAAGAAAGGGAAGCTTTGACTGCGTGGCCCGATTCTCAAGCCATTGCCGTACAATTAAGAATATCACGGGTTGGACTAGCTTGTCAAAGAAATTCTTCACGTAATCGACGATCCGAGCTACCGGTGACCAACCTCAAAATGTAGTGATCATCTTCGCTCATGGTGGCGAGTTCAGCTTCCTTGCCTTCAAGTTGGAGTCGAAGGTACCAGTCACTAAAACGCTCATCTGATTGTTGATCGCATCTAACCAAGTTAAATTGTCTTGTAAGTAGCGGAGTGTATTAGGCAAAAATATTCTCAGCCTTGCAATGCAGCCGTCATCTCCCATGATTGGTGTAACATTCTCAACCTTTGGGTTCAGATTAACCTTTAGCCTTCTCGTTTCGCGGCTGCAGTCACGAAAAGGCTAATGCAGCTTTAGGCCAAGGAAAACGGCCGTTTACCGTTGAAAGTCAGATGAAATTGGTGAATAATTTGTACTAGCCGATTGGAAGACCCTAGAGGGATTGTCAGAGAAATGGCACTCAGAGATTTTTTTGGTTCCCGCGAGTCTGCTTGGTGCGTGCAATGGGGATTAGCTTGGTACACATTTAATTAAGAGATTCTCAAAACAAAGTTCCGATTTCAGAGCGGTTTATTTCCAGTGGGTTTATTGCTCGTTTGTCTGATTGTTTGATCTGAGTAAGGCAAGGGAAGTCGATCGGCCCGACATCCTGTTGGCCTATAGTCATAATGTGTTCAAAACCACTGAGTTATCAGATCGATCTTTCTCGGGCAGCCTCTGTCAAATATTTCGGGGATAATTGACCTGGTCTGACGTGTTCGTTTTGAACACCTGACTCTGGTCTCATGTTTTGACCTTCAGCATTTCAATCACTCAGGTTTATTCCAGATTAGACACCCGAAAACATTAATTAACAAACAAAAATGACAGGTTGCGCATTGTCTTTCTGAAACTTATGGAGTCTACTTATGAGAACAGGCCTGTTATTTCTTCTTCTCCTTCTCTGTTCATGTGCTCAGTAATTGCTTTATGTATTTGAACGAATTTTATTGGACTATCCAACAAGATAAGCTTTGTTTTCATATTGATTATAAATAAACACTGAGTTTTTTTTTGTAAATCAACATGAATATTTTTGCGAATCTTCAGCAAGTTATTCCGATCTAGATTGAACTCGAATCCACGTTGAGAGGTGCTTTAACCTTTGGACACAACCTTTTTGCTCCCACCAGCAACATGTTTTGTCCAGCAAATCGGGCAGTATATCGGATCTATGTAAATCTGTGTTCAAAAATATATATTTCCCCGACTGAGGATGAGAGAGAAAACGATATTCCGTGTTTTCAAATGAAATTCTTCCGAAGGAGAGCATCTTGCATTGATATCAGCTCTTCATCCGTTCAAACAAATGTTATTAAGCGTGGAGTTGCCCGACAAGTCGGACGTGAGTCAACCCCGTTCTTCCAATCATTGAGTGTTTTAGTGTCACCCATCCGTCTGCCATCGCCATGTCTGGACCCTCCCATCAGCCAGAACTCGTCCGGGACGATTCTTCCCCAGTTCTTCAGGGTCATGGGACCGTTGGCCTCGAAGAAGTGTCTGCGGGGGTGGTTCCTGCCCAATTCAAAGGGCGCCCCAAACGATCGACCAGGCTGTCTCGAAAGGCAGCCTCGGTCCCGGAAGATGCCGTCACAGAGCTTGACCCTGCTACGGTCGCCACGACCGAGGAATTTCCGTCCAAACGCGCTCGGAAGAAGACAGGCGTCAAACGACCGCCGCCGTCCAAACTTCTCGTTTCTTCATCCAAAGAGTCAGACACGGATATTGATGTCGGCCATCGCCGGACCCGTAATAAGGCTCGTAAAGGGGATCGCGACCAAGTACCTGGGCTATCCCCTTCTCAGATGCATGCCATCTCACAAATGCTGAGTGAGCGTGACAAACAAGCTCGACATAGGTCCACCCGCAAGCCCCGTTGGTCCTTCTATTCGTCCGAGTCCAGAAGTGACGCGCCTGTGGCTTCTGGCTCAAAAGGGCCTGGCCTGGACCGTTTTCGAAACCAGGGCCCCTCTTCCATATCTCATCCCACCAATTCCTCTGAAGGACCTGACGACGCTCAATCGCACGATGACGACCCAGACGATTCCGACAATGAGGTTGGTGGGGATCGGAGGCTTACCCGAAATCGAACAAAGAAGACCCCCCAACCAACAGGATATTGGTTGGGAAAAGGGAAGGACCCTTCGGGTGCGGGAAAAATTGCCCGCTCTCGCGAAAAGCTTTCGGGTGAGTGGCCTTTCATTCCGTGTGTAATTGTTACTATTAGTTTAAATATTTAGTTTTGAATTTGGTAAAATTTTCCAGTCTGTGTGTTGGTGGTTATATTTAAGTATTGCTGCCTAGTTCGGAGTTTACCAACACACGTGTTCCAAGGAACAAATGCGCCGGATGGGCTGCAAGTCGCGGTTGGGCCCTACTGGGCCGCGGACTAAATTGTGATCCTAAAGCTTATTACAGTTGCAAGCTTGAAGACGACTTCAAACTTGGAAGTACTCGAAGTAATTGCTTCACGCTCAATAAGCTAGTGAGCGAGCTTTGTTGCGCCTAGAGGGCTGCCAGTGCCCTAACGGGTGATTGTCTCTGATAATCTTGACCACAATGTGATGCTGAATGTCAATTGCGCCTGGAGGGCTGCCAAAAGAGATTGAAATCATAATGGCCAACTGTTTCCATTTAGGTTGAGCGCTACTTGAGCTGCTTTGAGTATACGGGCCTATGCCCGCGTTTTCCCGTCTAAATTGAGATCTGTTTGGCATGGCGTCTGGTTGATCCCATCCCTATCCTTTCAGACCGTCGCTCAAAAGCACGAGGGAAAAATTCTCAGATTGAGGAAGTATGCCGAGGAATGGTACCAACGGCTCGATACGCAACTTCCCATCTCCTCATGGGATTCCAGCTTCGAGAGGCAAGACGGCTTTGGCGACTTCTAGGCTCTCTTCATCCAGACCGAGATGAGAAGAGAAGAGAGGCAACACACAATCATCTAGGGGCCGCCATTCAAATTGGAATCGATGGGGCTCGACATGAAATTGAAATGGCTCGTGTCCACGACACACTTGGCCCTGAGGTAGTGGAAGGGGTGGAAGGTAGAGCCAGTAGTGACCAACGATACGTCGGCCGGACAGAGTATGTTGTTAAACAGCTCAAAAAAGCCAAGGTCGAAGATGCTTTGATGCGGTCGAAATCGGCGCCTGTTTCTCACCGTCCCTATTTACATGGAGCCAAATTTTCCCCGAATGGGCGACGACCCCCTTATAGAGGAACGCGGGCAGGCAGGAAAGTAGAGGCCTTGAAGAAACCGATAGGCTTCACCCCGCGTTGTTTCCTTTGCGCCTCCCCTCTCCATTTGGCAAAAGACTGCCCGAAGAAGAAAGAGTTGAAACGGGATTAAACATAACTATAGAGCTGTATTCGAAATTGTATTGACCGAGAATTCTGTGGTGATACAATACAAACGTGTTTTACATTGGGTCCTTTTACTTTTACTTGTTATTGTTGTTGTTGTAGATGATTGCTTGGACAATTGGCATTCCGACAACGACCTTCCTCCTGTACCGGGTCGTATTCATCAACCTGAATTTGTTAAGTTCTCGAAAGAGAA
The DNA here is from genome assembly GCF_007210705.1 of Tigriopus californicus. Lineage (NCBI taxonomy): Eukaryota > Metazoa > Arthropoda > Copepoda > Harpacticoida > Harpacticidae > Tigriopus > Tigriopus californicus. The sequence goes on along the minus strand of NC_081445.1, from coordinate 416,587 downwards.
CTTTACTCCACCAGCTGAGGTTCTAAACATACTGGAGCATGGTTACATTCCACCGTTAACTGAATGGCCTCCGAGGAGCGAGTTGCCAGATAACAAAAGTGCAAGAGACCCTATCTTCCGCCCTGTTCTTCGAGAGCAAATCCAGGATCTCGTATCCTCGAAGGCGATTTCTGCGGTTACAGAAAAGCCATGGTGTGTTATGCCGCTTCAGTTGGTTCATCGGGAAAGAAAGAGCCCCCGCTTAGTTGTTGACGCTAGCAGACAACTCAATCCTTTTATTCGCTGTAGGAAGGTCCATTTGACTTCTTTGTCTGAAGTAAACAGCGGAGTTACAGCAGGGTCATGGTGGAGTAGCTTGACCTGAAGTCAGGTTACTACCACATTATGATTCACAAAGACTACAGGACTCTCTTTGGGATTAAGTGGTTGTTGGAAGATGGGACCGTTCAATATTTTGTGTGGAACGTGTGCTTTTTAGGTATCAACGATCTTGTGAGAACCTTTACAAAGATGATGCGTCCCATTTTAGGGTTCTTCCACACAAATGGCATCAAAGCGGACATCTACATTGATGACATACGTTGCGTTGCGAGTTCACAACGTCGTTGCAAAGAAGATGACGACTTCGTCAGAGTAACTTTAAAGAAGGCTGGTTTCATTGAGTCTTTACAAAAGGCAGTGTCCCCCACCCAAAGGGGCGTGTTTTTAGGGCTCGTGAATGATACGCATTGTCTTCGATACTACGTGCCAGAGGTCAAGCTCAATAGTATCCTTGGACAACTGCAGCAACTTGCAAGGTTAAACAAAGCTCCGATTCGTGATGTTGCTTCGTTATACGGGAAGCTAGCAGCTTGCCGATTGGCCACTGGACCGATCATTCGCTTACTCACACGGATTGGTCAACGAAACATAGCGCGTGAGGTTAATGATTGTGAATGGAATGGAGTGATGAATCTTCGGCCATTACGTGAAGAGCTGCTCACTCTTTTTGGCTGCCTACGTGACATCAATGGATTCCCGTTTTCTGGAAAGGAACTTAGAGTACCAGTAGATTGCTCGTTGGTTTCTGATGCTTCAGATACCGGCTTTGGAGTGATTCAGGTTCGTTGTGGGCCTGGCAAAGTCCACATACCTCACAAATCCCCTTGTGAGGCCAATGTCGTATTAAAAAGGAAGTTTTTGCCCCATCAAGCCACAATGTCCTCAACTGCCCGGGAGATGCTGGCCATTTTTTCCGCTTATACCAATCCCAGCACTCTGCACCGCTTCAGAGGTTGTATAGCTCATTTAACGGATAGTAAAGGGGCGGCTTCAATCATACGGGCTGGTAGTAGAGAGCCATATCTTCATCACCTTGCTTTGGAGATTCATTACGCATGTCGGCAGAAGGATATCGTCTTGTCTGTTCATTGGAGACCACGAGAAGATCCCCGACTTCGCCAGGCTGATGCTCGCTCCAGGCATTTCGATCACGACGATTGGAGCATTGACTTTGCTGCCTTTAATCGCGTTCACCATTTTGCTTCACGCCCATTCGAAATTGATCTCTTTGCTAATAAGGACAATACGAAATGTACAAGTTTTGTCAGCAAATTTAATGCGGAGATACATGAAGCATTTGCTGTTTATGCCTTTTCTCTTAATTGGGAGGCTACGGGGTTCTTTTTCGCCTGTCCTCCTCCAAGATTGGTTCTGCCTAACCTATTGCAAGCTGTCTCACAACATGCCTCAGGCGTTATAATTCTTCCACGATGGCCAGCCTCACATTTTTGGCCTTATCTTTTGCCAGACGGCAGGCATTTTTTGTAACCTGGTGAAAAAATTCAAGTTTTTTCGACCTCACTGTCTTACTGGGCCTGACGTCACTAGTAAGACCTTTTCTGGTTCTCTCACTTTTGACATGGTCATGATCGAGATTGATTCCGACGGAGCATTGCCCTTTTCTCCGCGTGTTGCTCGATCTCACTGTATTTCAAATGTGTGCAATATTTGTCAATAAAGTGATATCTCTTTCAGTCTCGGTTAATGTGTTGGATCGAGAGAGAATGTCGTTTAAGAAAGCTTCGAAGGCACGCTCCACGTGGCGCCAATGCAATTCGTCTTGGGCACGTTTTAAGGCGTTTTGCTTTAAAATTTCTAAATCTGCAATGCCGGCATCGGCCAAAACTGTGGATAGATACCTCGCTTCTCTTCAGCTTAATGGTCTTGGGCCATCCTCAGCGTCTATGGCCCTGGCTGCTATTGGAGCACGTCACCTTCAGAGGAATTTAAGTAATCCTGCGAGCCATCCGTCAGTGCTTCTGTCTCTCTCTGGCATGAAACGCATTAGAGCAAAGGTTCCACGACAAGCAGAGCCTATGACTAAATCGATTATCCGCAAGCTTATGCTTTACCATTTTGGCGCCTTCTTGGACAAATCAAGAGGCCCCCCTCCCGCATTAACTATTTGGCGAGGGATGTGGTTTGAGATGGTAGCCTTTGTCCCAAACTTTGTCTCGGTTTTCAGATATCCAACGCTTAACTCGACGTAATGTGATTGTCAAAAATGATACCATCTTAATTACATTTGTGACCCGTAAGAACGATCAACACCACAAAGGTCATTTTGCATCTTTGACCGCTTCCAACACCTGGCTTTGCCCAGTCCAGTTCACGAAGGCTTATTTGGAACGGATTCCGTCAGATCTTGATACTCCTCTGCTACCAAACTTACGAATGGCCTTTCCCTCCTCGCCCGTCCCATACAGTGGCATTCGAATAACGCAGAAACGACTCTTGCATGCTGTTGGAATTGATTCATCCCCATTTGGACTTCATTCTGGGCGAGTTGGAGGTTCCATTGCCTTACATGATAAAGGATGGAAATGGGATGATATCGGTGCTTTTGGTGGATGGTCGCCAAAGAGTACTATGCCGTTTAAATACTGCCAAAGAGCCAAAACTCAAAAATCTATGATGCTCCGGGATCTTTTGTTTTAAATAAAATGCTTAACAACATTTTGGACTAGTTTCACTGGTAACATTCCACTCGCTTTATGTTCCTTACCAACTTCTTGGCACCTTTATTGCAACGCTTAGTCATCCTATAGCAAAGTATTGTTGTGCTCATCTCATCCCAAAATTACTTTTGCGCTTCGCGCATTCTCTGCTTCTCTCGAAGACTCAGGTAGGGGAAATATCATTTTCATACAAGTAAACATACGTAATGAAATAAAGTCTCAAGTGTTATGGTTAGAGTGACATTTCTCTGACAAGCCCTTTAGAAGACACTACTTGGCTCTGGTTTATTGCCAGAGTTTTACGGTTGCTGAATAGAGTTCTAAAATTCCAAAAAAGGGACGTAGGGTAGGGTGTTAGGTTACCGGATGGTGGCTGTTGACTAGATCAAGGATGACGGAATACATGGATGTGGAGGGTCCTTGCAAAAGTATCATTTCCGATTCTAGTCAAGTAAATAAGCGTATTTTGCAACACATTTTGGATGTGTCAATCTGAAGCCTAGGTAAAAAATTTCAGAACGATTGAATGATTTTATTAGAACTGAGGGCATTTTAAGACCAAGTACAGTCATTGTTACGATGACTCACCACAATCGTCCAAAAACCCGTCACCGTCAATTTTCCTTCAAATGACTCGCTCAAGTACACAGCCAGTACTAAATTTCAATTGACTGTTACTCGTCAACCAAAGCCCCAATCTTGCTGAAACTTGCCAAGTAAGTTCCCTCAATTCATACCAAATTGATCTTATCAAAAAAAAAATCACTGGCTTGATTGCAATCAGATTAAATAAAAATGCGCAGCTGACTGCCCGAGAGGAGGTCTATAACTATGGCAAGTGTGATGGTGGGAGCAAGAGTAATGCATAAATTGGTATTGGTGCCGGTGACCAGAATATAACATACAGTATGGCAATTAAGTATGGGACTCTAGTTTTTTGGCTATAAAAAATTAATGATTAGATATATCAGGCTGATTTTTATTCCAGAAATAGACAAGACCAAGGCCTACAAATTTTGTTTGTACATTTTCAATGTGGCCACCTTTGTTGGCGATTACGCGGCGAAGTCGAGTTTTGACTTGGTCGCAGCTTCAGATCACCATGTCCTCGGGGATGGAGGCCCATGAGCGCTCAAGGGCAAGTTTCAGAGCCCCGACACTTGTATGAGTCTTGGAACAAGCTCTGTCCTCATGGATGGATCACATGGCGAAGTCCATCGGGTTGAGGTTGGGGCTTGAGGGGGGGGCCACATAGCTTTGTCCCAGAAGGTTGGGAAAACTTCTGTACAAAACTCCTGGACCATTCTGGCAGTGTGGGCAGGCGCTCCATCTTGTTGGAAGACAAATGGGGCATTGCCATAGGTCTTCTGGAGCCAGGGGACCGCATCAGACTCCAACATCTCACAGTACTTGTGCTGGTTGATCTTGACACCGAGAGGAATGAACACCAAAGGCAGCTTCTTCCCGTCCGACATTACCTCGGCCCACACCTTGACAGCGACGGGCTTCTGGCGGCGAAAAATGGCTCTCTCTGCCAAAGGGATATCGCGGAAGCTCTTGCCGATCACCTTGCTGGTCTGGGAATTGTGGATGGGCTGGACCGTGAAAATCTTTTCGTCTGTCCAGCACACTGGGCCAAGGTCATCCAGCTTAATTTTACCAAGCAAAACTCGGCTCCTCTTCAGCCTCTTGATTCTTGTAGCATCACTGATGAGGTGGAGCTTGGACTTCCGGTACACCTTGAGGCCTAGGTCATGCTTGACGATCAGCTGGACAATGGTGTGGCTGACACCAGCCTGCCTTGCAATCTTTCTCATACTTTGGTTGTTCTTCTTGCGGATCCTGTCATTGACCTTTTCTGATAAGCTCTGGAGTACGCTTTGTCGTAGGTAGGCCACTTCTGGGCTTGTCATTGATGTTGCCAGTCTCCACAAACCGATTGACCGTGTTCCTGACCAACTTTGCGGTCACTCTGGCCGGCCCAAGGATCTTTCTGATTTCATTGTTGCTATAGTTTGCTTTGTAAAGCTCAACGATTGCACTTCGAAGCTCAGTACCGGCCTTCATGTTTGAAATTTCGACTAGGAGTGTTGATGCAAAGTTGTTTAGCATTGTTGATAGAGGGCGTTTGCAAATTTTGAGGGCAAGAAATTGAACCAATTAAGAGAAAATTAGGCTTACTTTTGAGTCCCATATTTAATTGCCATACTGTAGGGCCAGGGCCCCGTCTGTATCTTACGAAGTTAGACGTTGCCATCATGATGTGTCAGTCCTTGAAAACAAGGAGTAGGGCTGATGCTGCCCAAGCCTACCAAATCTGTAGATCTGTAGCATCCAAACCTACTTTCCCTTATTGCCCGTCCCATCACAATCATACATTCCCACTAGAATCAAATTTAGATATTCTTGAGAATTTAAGGCATAGCCTAACGTGGCAGTGGAACAATACAATATTGGGCATACCGGTACAATGAAATGTCGTTAGAGGAACTTTGGTTGTGTGAACGACTCTGATTTTCGCATCAGCTATATTTAAACAGAATTTACGGTTTATAATTACTTCACTAATAAAAACGAATCCACGATGAAAAGAATCCGAAGATGGAAACCTTATTTTGGAGAAGTTGTGGGATAAGTTGTAGTGATGCATGAAAATCTATGCTTTGCAAGAAATTGAAAACAATAACAGTTTTCTAAGCAATCAAGGCAAACAGCAAAAGATGTAATTTCTATTTTTTTTATTATTAACGAAACTATGAGGACGGGAACAGTGGCGGGAAAGGAGACGAGGAAGTGGACAGTGGGGATGATAATTATATTATGTCAGCTCAATCCTTTATACATACACGCGACCAAAATAGATGATGGCGACATGAAATGAATGCAAAGGAATAATGTATGGTGAGTCACGCAATCCCGATGTCACGCACTCTACATCTCCCCCTTAAAATAAATCCTCGTGGGAGATAATATAAGATAACTTTAAATACGATAAAACACAAGAAAAGAAACATGTGATTTCGTTCTCGCTCTCCCTCTCTCGTGATCTCGTTCTCTCGAGTGATAGTTGAACCAGTGTTTGCTCATCCAAATCCCGTTTCGTTTCTTCGTTCTCTCTCTCCTCCAGACATGTGACTTGTTGAGCCCTGAGACGTGCGGATCGGCGAGGGCGCGGCAGGGTTGAGGGGGAAGTAGGTGTCACAGGCGGCACTAATGGCGTGATCACGGCAGATGTGGGCGCTGGGCGGAGGAGGCGCCGATTGCGGCGGAATACACCTTGGCTTATCTGGACCTGAAAAAACCGGCCTTGGTCCCAGATCCAAAACTCCAAGAATTTTCGAGGACAAGCTATCCCAGGTGAGCGGCCTCAAGGGGCACCCTCGCGTTTTGGCAACCATCTGGTCATGGTACTCTCCATGTGTCTCCCCAAATTCCCAGCAACAGAACTCACCCAGAGGACAACCTGGACCATACCTGATGACTGTGGAGGGCATCTGCAGGGGAGAATCAGTCCACCCTTGGCGTACAACGCCACTCCAGGAGCGCCGACCGGAACCTTAGGCTATCAACGCCCCCTGTCAAGAGACGCTTGACGGCATTGAAACCCGCCTCTGCTGGCCCGTTATTAGCAGGGTGATAAGGTGAGGAGATGTCATGGGCAATACCAGCCTCCTGACAGAGTGCCACAAATGGGCCGCGAAATTATGGTCCGTTGTTGGTTGTTTTGATGTGCCGAGGGAGGCCTATGAGGTTGAACCATGTTGAGAGGGCAGACCAAACTGATTCTGTAGATGTGGAGGACTAGATGAGTGAAGGGGAAGCTTGAGTACCTGTCCACTATCACGACAAACGTTTGTCCTATGAAGTCAAAGTCACCAAACTAAAAGCATGGACAGGGCAAGTTGTGGCGGCGTTCAGGTGTCCATAGTCTGTGACCAGGAGCACCTTGCCGTTGGGCTTAGGGACAAAGTGCGCTGGAGACACCCACTTGGTGGGTTCTGTCTACCTGATCATCACCTTGTAACCCAACAGTTCAGACACCAGATTCAAAGCTGCATCCTTATAATGGAGACGAACTTAATGGGCGGTAGTGACGTGGAGAGTTGAATTGAAAGGAGACAAAGAACAACAATTAAAATCAACTTTATTATTTTCAATGTCCCTCAGATGAATATTGAGGGGGCCGCCCTTCTTCAGCTTGCCCGCTGCATCTCCAAGCGTTATTGCCGAGAACGCCACGGGCTGCCTCCACGCGTATCATGGTGGCCAGCACCAGGTCCGCCTTCAATTGCTTGATGGCGTCGGACACTGACTTCTCCAGCTCGGCACATGGCTTGCCCGGGACCACCACGGTAAATTCTGCCACCTCAACTTCCATTTGATCAATGTTTTCCTTCGATGGGACATTGGGATCCTGCCCGCCCTAGGCCACTTGATACCCATTGTCCATAGGAACTGTATGCACGGCCCCGGTGGGCAGGTCTTTCTGGGGAATGATGGACCTCACGGGGCCCAAGTCTGGGAAGGCCAATAGAGACAGATAGACTGGTCCCTCTCACGTGAAAAGTCTTGTCCGAGCAATCTGGAGGATTGACCGGCAGGGGTTGACTGGCCCACCGTCACAGGTGAAACATTGATTCTCCCTGAAGGGGCAGGATAGACCCTGGCAGTGGCGTTGTGAGCCACTCCCCTGGCAGGCCGCCTCCACGGACTGGCAGCCCACCATGAGGACGAAAACCTCTAGATCCCCTCCCGTCATCTCTCTAAATTCCGCCTCAGCTGCGTGCCTCCCAAAGTTGCCTATGTAGTGGGTAAAGCTTCTGCTTTTCTTCTTGTGGTGGAGGAGCTCCCATCGCAAGTTAAAGAGGGGATACCAGGTCAGGAAATGGCTCTCCAGCCGGGCCACGGCCTCATGGACAACGTCCTCCTTTGGCTGGAGGTTGGGGCCCATCTTCTCCAAATTCTTCATGTATTTTGCTAGTGTGGCTTCTGGGGGATTTTGCTTCTCGTTNAAACCTCTAGATCCCCTCCCGTCATCTCTCTAAATTCCGCCTCAGCTGCGTGCCTCCCAAAGTTGCCTATGTAGTGGGTAAAGCTTCTGCTTTTCGTCTTGTGGTGGAGGAGCTCCCATCGCAAGTTAAAGAGGGGATACCAGGTCAGGAAATGGCTCTCCAGCCGGGCCACGGCCTCATGGACAGTGTTGATATCCATGAGGATGTCCCTGAGGTTGTTGGCCAGGCACGCCCTCATGACGCTCACTTGGTTGGCGTCCGTGATAGCTTCAATATTGGAGACCCTCCCATACTCCCGGAACCATTCCACCCAGGATCACATCTCCAACGGTGATTTGGATGAAGACGGTGTGATTGGCTTGAGATCCCCCGCCACCTTGAGCTGCGGACCCCAGGTTGATGGGGAGTCTAGTGATAGATTCACAGTGAGCCAGCAAACCATGACAGCGCCAGTGTGCTTGACAACGTCCTCCTTTGGCTGGAGGTTGGGGCCCATCTTCTCCAAATTCTTCATGTATTTTGCTAGTGTGGCTTCTGGGGGATTTTGCTTCTCGTTAGGGTCATCCCCCGCCTTGTTCATCAACTTCTTGACCAAGTCCTGCTTAGCTACCTCCAGCTCCCTGAACTTTTTGTTGGGCTGCTCTTTGTTCGACGGGAACATGTTGGCGAGTTCCAGGAGCCGAAGCTGGGTCCTGACCTCCTCTTTGCGGTGCTGACAGTGCCCGGCATGGTGACGGTATTGTCGTCAGTGTCGACGGTGGTCACGGCGTTGTGGGTGGCAATGGCGGTTGCGAGCTCATACTCGTTGATGGGGAGTAGCGGGAAAGGAGATGAGGATGTGGACAGTGGTGATGATAATTATATTTTGTCAGCTCAATCCTTTATACATACACACGACCAGAATAGATATGGTGAGTTACGCAATCCCAAGATCACTCACTCTGCAGAAGCAAAGCATTTTTGAGCCTTAAACTCCAACTGTGGAAAGTTCCACGTTCAATCTGTCCTGCTGTCCAACATCTATGCAGGACTCAGGTTCTCCATTCATTCGGGTGAGGACCTATCCCACTGCAACTTCACTTCTATTGGCCTTCCGCAGGGGGACCCACCGTGGCCAATTCTTTTCAATCTTTAAATATCTGACCTGCCAATAGATAATTCCATAAATTGTTGTATTATATCATTAGTATGTTATTTGGTTTTCTATGGACCTGCCTGAAACCCTCACACACCAAGGCCCTGCCATCAAGGTACCTTGCTCAGCAACCCAGTGCATTTTACCCTTTTGCCTTTAGGTCCTTAGGTGCGAAAAAATAACTACAGCAATGAATTCGTACTATTGAGTGTCCAATAACGGCCCTTATTTGAAACGTCACACGGCACAAAGAAAACGGGAAGAGGCACGGTAGATTGCTAAATAAACTCAAGTGGATTCTCCAAGCTCGGCCAGATCCTAAGCCAATGGAGAATCACTCTGCGCTCCGACCCGGGAGTCCCAACACACAGCTACTCCCGGGGCGCCTCTGTACTCGACCACATTTTCATATGAGAAAATATTCCATCTCCGGCCAGTTTCGTCCATGCACTGGCCGTTTCTGATCACCTCCCGATTTCAGTCACCTTCAAGATGCCCAGAAATTTCCGTCAATCTGGGCGTGACTCGAAATGGGAGGTGCGTGGTCAATGTGCAGAAGTGAGCGGCTCAACTTGAGGCCCTGCAGCTATCCATCAACACCGGGGTTGTGAGCAATCCAGCTGCAGTGGCCCAAGGCATTTTGCAAGCATTTAAAGAGTCCTCAAGACCCCGTGCTTCAGCGCCTACCATCGAGAGCTGAGGGGTCAAATGCTCCAAAAACTGCGTAATGCCAAAACAAGCCAAACACCGGAAACTTGGGAGCAATATGGGATATCAAGAATTGCATATCACAAGTCTCTGAGGAGCGCCAAGTCAGCCCACCAAAGGTTTGAAGTGGAGAACCTGCTCTCTTCATCGGCCCCGTCCCGGATGGCGGGCTTGTACAAACGTGCCAAAAAGCCCGCCACCAACTCGGAAATTCCCATGAGTAAATTCCTCCTCCACTGTCAAGAACTGTTTGCATCAACATCAGATAAAGTAGTGGAGGAGGTCCAGGGCTGCCCAGAAGAACATCATCCCCTTTTGCGGCCCTTCACGGAACCCGAGATGGACGTGGCCTTCAAGAAGATAAAGAGCAAAGCCCCCTCAATATCTGAGGTCTCTCCTTTCCAACTTTCACTTCTCCAGATCCAAGCCCAGCCACTCCGCCAAGATCTTTTCAGCCTCGCCCTCCATTCTTCCTTCTTCCCATCCACCAGCGTGGATGGAGTCAGCTATCATCTTCATCCATAAGAAGGGGCCCAGGGACATTCCAAACAACCATCAGACCATCGCCCTGGAGAACCCCTTCTTGAAGATGATGTCCACCCTACTAGCTGCCCGCTTCTCCGGACTGGCCAAGGATAGGGATCTCCTTCCCCAGTTCCAATTCGGTTTCCGGAGAAGCCGCTCAACCACCACGGCAGCCACTCTCCTCTATGAAATTGAGCATTCCAACATCAGCAACAGGGGAGAGTGTATGGATGCTTTGTGGATTTCTCCAAAGCATTCGACAGGGTGGACCAAACGTGGTTATTCCTCAAACTCCAACTGTGGGGAGTTCCACGTTCAATCTCTGTCCTGCTGTCCAACATCTATGCGGGACTCAGATGCGCCATTCGTTTTGGTGAGGACCTATCCCCTGCTACTTCACTTCCATTGGCCTTCCGCAGGGGGATCCACTATCGTCAATTCTTTTCAATCTTTATGTATCCGACCTGCCTGAAACCCTCACACACCAAGGCCCTGCCATCAAGCATTTTCCGGTACAATATCTTCAATATGCAGACGACCTGGTTCTCTTGGCTTATTCAGCCGTGGAATTGCAAATGCTCTCAATGTACCACACGGTTATTGCCAAGAGAACGGCCTTCAAGTCTGTACCATCAAGATGAAGGCCATGGTTCTCCATGAAGGTTGTTTGCCTCCCACCTCCTGCCATATTAACAATAGTCCAATTGAAATCGTCAATAGTTTTAACTATGTCGGTTTCACCTTCTCCACCCAACTCTCATTCACCAATCACCTCAAATCCACAATAACTAAGGCCAAAGCCAGGATTGGATACATATGCAATATACTTCCCATGAAGAATCTTCCCCTCCCAATAGTTCTTCAACTCTTCCGGACCTACATCCCTCCAATTTTCCTTTACGGCCTTCACCTTTGGCTTGCCAACTCCGCCCAATCCGCCCTCAAATCCGCCGATGCCACCAACACCAAGTTCCTCAAGCAATACCTCTGCGTGCCCCAATATGCCAACAATGCATGGACACATTTTCTATGTGAAACTGAGCCCCTCACCATCGGACTGGCAAGGTTAGTGTCCAACAGTGTTGGGAACTTGACCTTTCCGGAGGTGATGTCCGGACACAAGTTATCATTTCTGGTCAAGAACTTGCTAACACCTTATCATCCTTGGCCCGACATCCCTTTGGAGTATTGGCGGTCACGCACCTTTGTTCGGCTCCCAGCCAAATGCCATCAGCGACGGGAGTTGACAAAGGATCAGTTCAATCAGGTCCATCCAATCTACTGCAATAACCAAGATTTTCAACTGGAAGGGAGGTGTAGCGAATGTGCTAACTACAAGAATGCGTTATCATTTGGCTATATATTGATATCTGTTCTATTGAGAAATACACTCTACTTCAATAACCAACAAGTATCACAACCCTTTAACAACTAAAATAGTAATTTTTACCCCATCACATGACCAAGAGTCCCAATAAAGATTATTGCTATTATTATTCAATAACCATTCATTCACATTTGAAGCATATTTAAAAATTGCAATACATCATAGATGATTCCGAGACTGCTTATGCCTTGGTCAACAAACCTGGCTCAAAGGTCGATGCTTACCTCGATCAATTGAATGAATGGACCCAAGGTGTTCAGTTTTCAGATAGATCTCATTTGAAGAGGTCTGATTTCTGGTCAGGAGAAGGCTGCCTAGGCATGAAATGGTGGTGAAATTGAAAGTCAAATGCTGGCAGGTTTGTTGCCCAAAATCTATGTCGATCCCATGGCAAGCTGGTTCGTCCAAGTTCATCATGCAAAAAGCCATACATTTGTCGAGACTGAAAGCATTCCAGTGTTTGGAATTAACGAAGAAAATTGATCAGAGAGCTACAAGTTATTCCTTCTACACCTCAGAATGATCAAGGATTGTAATCACAATTAGGGATGTCACTCAAAGCAAGGAGAAAAACATGTGCACTTTTTAACACGCTTGGCGAATAAGTGAAACGGAAAAAAAATATGCGCTGGAAAATATAAACGGCAAAATTGGTGACTAAAAGTACAAAAATACAGATATTTTTCGTTCTGTTGACTCTTAACAAAGCAATCATACACAAAGTTATCGAGGAGCATAACTGCAAAAGAATAATAAACGGGTCCTCCATGTACACCCACTGTTCGGACATTTAGGCAAGCAAACTGGTGGATGGGCCAGATTGAACTGATCCTTTGTCAACTCCCGTCGCTGATGGCATTTGGCTGGGAGCCGAACAAAGGTGCGTGACCGCCAATACTCCAAAGGGATGTCGGGCCAAGGATGATAAGGTGTTAGCAAGTTCTTGACCAGAAATGATAACTTGTGTCCGGACATCACCTCCGGAAAGGTCAAGTTCCCAACACTGTTGGACACTAACCTTGCCAGTCCGATGGTGAGGGGCTCAGTTTCACATAGAAAATGTGTCCATGCATTGTTGGCATATTGGGGCACGCAGAGGTATTGCTTGAGGAACTTGGTGTTGGTGGCATCGGCGGATTTGAGGGCGGATTGGGCGGAGTTGGCAAACCAAAGGTGAAGGCCGTAAAGGAAAATTGGAGGGATGTAGGTCCGGAAGAGTTGAAGAACTATTGGGAGGGGAAGATTCTTCATGGGAAGTATATTGCATATGTATCCAATCCTGGCTTTGGCCTTAGTTATTGTGGATTTGAGGTGATTGGTGAATGAGAGTTGGGTGGAGAAGGTGAAACCGACATAGTTAAAACTATTGACGATTTCAATTGGACTATTGTTAATATGGCAGGAGGTGGGAGGCAAACAACCTTCATGGAGAACCATGGCCTTCATCTTGATGGTACAGACTTGAAGGCCGTTCTCTTGGCAATAACCGTGTGGTACATTGAGAGCATTTGCAATTCCACGGCTGAATAAGCCAAGAGAACCAGGTCGTCTGCATATTGAAGATATTGTACCGGAAAATGCTTGATGGCAGGGCCTTGGTGTGTGAGGGTTTCAGGCAGGTCGGATACATAAAGATTGAAAAGAATTGACGATAGTGGATCCCCCTGCGGAAGGCCAATGGAAGTGAAGTAGCAGGGGATAGGTCCTCACCAAAACGAATGGCGCATCTGAGTCCCGCATAGATGTTGGACAGCAGGACAGAGATTGAACGTGGAACTCCCCACAGTTGGAGTTTGAGGAATAACCACGTTTGGTCCACCCTGTCGAATGCTTTGGAGAAATCCACAAAGCATCCATACACTCTCCCCTGTTGCTGATGTTGGAATGCTCAATTTCATAGAGGAGAGTGGCTGCCGTGGTGGTTGAGCGGCTTCTCCGGAAACCGAATTGGAACTGGGGAAGGAGATCCCTATCCTTGGCCAGTCCGGAGAAGCGGGCAGCTAGTAGGGTGGACATCATCTTCAAGAAGGGGTTCTCCAGGGCGATGGTCTGATGGTTGTTTGGAATGTCCCTGGGCCCCTTCTTATGGATGAAGATGATAGCTGACTCCATCCACGCTGGTGGATGGGAAGAAGGAAGAATGGAGGGCGAGGCTGAAAAGATCTTGGCGGAGTGGCTGGGCTTGGATCTGGAGAAGTGAAAGTTGGAAAGGAGAGACCCCAGATGTTGAGGGGGCTTTGCTCTTCATCTTCTTGAAGGCCACGTCCATCTCGGGTTCCGTGAAGGGCCGCAAAAGGGGATGATGTTCTTCTGGGCAGCCCTGGACCTCCTCCACTACTTTATCTGATGTTGATGCAAACAGTTCTTGACAGTGGAGGAGGAATTTACTCACGGGAATTTCCGAGTTGGTGGCGGGCTTTTTGGCACGTTTGTACAAGCCCGCCATCCGGGACGGGGCCGATGAAGAGAGCAGGTTCTCCACTTCAAACCTTTGGTGGGCTGACTTGGCGCTCCTCAGAGACTTGTGATATGCAATTCTTGATATCCCATATTGCTCCCAAGTTTCCGGTGTTTGGCTTGTTTTGGCATTACGCAGTTTTTGGAGCATTTGACCCCTCAGCTCTCGATGGTAGGCGCTGAAGCACGGGGTCTTGAGGACTCTTTAAATGCTTGCAAAATGCCTTGGGCCACTGCAGCTGGATTGCTCACAACCCCGGTGTTGATGGATAGCTGCAGGGCCTCAAGTTGAGCCGCCCACTTCTGCACATTGACCACGCACCTCCCATTTCGAGTCACGCCCAGATTGACGGAAATTTCTGGGCATCTTGAAGGTGACTGAAATCGGGAGGTGATCAGAAACGGCCAGTGCATGGACGAAACTGGCCGGAGATGGAATATTTTCTCATATGAAAATGTGGTCGAGTACAGAGGCGCCCCGGGAGTAGCTGTGTGTTGGGACTCCCGGGTCGGAGCGCAGAGTGATTCTCCATTGGCTTAGGATCTGGCCGAGCTTGGAGAATCCACTTGAGTTTATTTAGCAATCTACCGTGCCTCTTCCCGTTTTCTTTGTGCCGTGTGACGTTTCAAATAAGGGCCGTTATTGGACACTCAATAGTACGAATTCATTGCTGTAGTTATTTTTTCGCACCTAAGGACCTAAAGGCAAAAGGGTAAAATGCACTGGGTTGCTGAGCAAGGTAGCCATAAATTCTGCTTCAGAGTTTGCTCAAAGGCCAAGACATATGAATACATTTTTTTTTGTCAAAGGAACACCTTTTATGAGAGCGCATATCTTAAAAGTAGGCCAGATATGTGTGTTAAATCCCTTAAAGAACATTTGAACGCATCGCTCTAGAAAACGTAGTTGATCAGTGTTATCTTTGTTCTTATGTTTTGACATGAAATTGCAAAAACGTGTGCAGCATTTGCACTGATTTTTTTTCTCTTAACTAAAATGACCATGATAGCTGATTCTTTATTTCTAATCAAGTAATATTTATCGATGTTAAGTGCTACTTTTTGTCTACAACAAGTCAATTATTGTAAGTTACATCATAAAACAAAACCATTATGAACAAATGTGAAATAGCCGAGCCTATCAATTATCCTGCTTGGCGAATCCAAGTTATATTAAAAGAAAGACATAAAAGAATTTAAGTTAAATTTCAAACTATATTCGGTTTTTTCCACCTGCTTCAGAAAAGTGAATTTTTTATTTATATTTTAGGCATAGAAAAAGCTTATTATATTTCTCGGCAAATTGCTTTAAGCTATAACCGGAGCAATTTGCTGTCAAATTTGATGAAAATGCAATCTTTTAAAACGATATATCTTACAGTTTGCTCCATGGATTTGAATATAATTTTAATTTATAAGTATAATTTAACGCAACAAAGGTTACTTCCAACATCGATTGATTACGTTCTTAGAAAACCTCTTTGTAGGTTTTAAGTGGATTAATATTCTAATATGAGCTAGAATCCAAAATATTTTTTTACAAAAATTGTTCCTTTTGTTTCAATAACAACGAAAATCATTTTTACAAGTCTTGGCATTTGCAAATTTTTTTTATCAGTATTGTGAGGAACACCGTGGGCACTGAGGTTACTTGAAAGCACAACTTTTAAAGAAAAACAGAGTGGGGACAACTTTTCTTTTAATTTACTGTTCTGACGATTCTTGCCAAATGTTCCTTATCTTTGCATGCCTTTTAAACATGTGAATGCTTGTCTGAGAAAAACTCGTATCTGAGAGGGAAGATCAAAAAGTGGTCTGACGAGTCGACCTGACCAATGGAAAAAAGGTAGTACGAATGAGTTGATCGACACCATTGCACGCTTCCCAGAAATATATGTGTTTTAACCTATATGGTCCATATTGATAGTGTTAAGTCGCAAGACAAAAAAAAACACTAGTCGACAAGGAGAAATCCTTGCCCCAGTTACACTTTGCCAAACTTAATTGGTTTCAACCATAGATATTTCTATGGTTTCAACGTCTCCAGGGAGACTATTTTCACAAACTTGAAACGATTTTATTTCCTCCACAAGCCAAGACCAAAATTCAAAGCCTCTCCAAATGCTAGACTTTTCGAAACTTCGAAAACTTTTAAGTTCGTCTTATTCCATGACTTGTGGCAGAAATATCCAAGTATGTACCATACCACTCAGTAATAGAGATTTCCTTCGGCCATTAGAGAGGGAGATTTCAAGCAGGAAAGCTTGTTATGACAAAGGTTGGGCCTTTGATGGAGTCCCATTAGCTAGTCAAAAGGATCTCNTGTAGCCTCATCGGCGCCAATTAGCACCAATTGCGTTCTACCGTTACTCAGACTAATTGTCAACATGTTAATCAGTAGAATATACAACTTTTAGTTCGTTTTGAGCCACTGATGTATCTATAACACCTAGATTAGGATTAAGTGTGGTTTAAACTGTTCATCAAAATGGAACGTGTGAAATAGCGCGCGTCATGTGATCATTTTGTTGTAAGGGCAAGATATCAGGGATCAGGGCCTCTGGCATTGCCTATCAATTAACCTTCTAAGTTTGAGATTGCATGTTGTGAGATTTTAAGACTATCTCTGAGCTACAACATAATTATCTTGAGTATATCTTACTTGATTTAACTCTTGTAATAACGCAAAAAAGATATATTAAGCACCACTTTGGCGTCAATTTTGACGAAGGTGTCCGTGCCGAAACGAGATATTTTACGTAGTCACAATTCAAAACGTGCCTTCACGAAACCTCCTGGAACTATCCCATTCACTTTGTCAATGGCAAATGACTGGAGAATCCGAAAGCCATGGATTTAGAGGTGATATACTTAGGTGAAATAGAATTCAAGATAGTAAATTATTAAATTAAATGATTAAAAAGTGGCCTGATATTCAAGAAATGTATTTTTAAAGGTATTGTATTTAGTAATTGATAAATGGTCTCGAACTTTAAAATTAGCTACTTAGCTTCAAGAAGCTCTGTTCGGGCTCCCAATTCAAACGGAATAGGGTACAGATATGAAAACCCAAGATCAGGAACAAGTTTTATGAAGCCCTGGTTCCGAGACCTTAAAAGACAGGGTCACGTTTTGTCACCCACGTAAGGTGTTTTGATTTTGCTCGTGTGCCCTCTTTCGCTCGCGGTGGGAGCCGTAACAGAGGTACATGAAGCTAAAAAGGTGACATTACGGTTGCAAGCACATCACTAATTGTAATTTTTGTGATTTTGAATCCTGTCATGGGTCAAAACGTGCCGTGATCCAATAAGCAATACGTCAAGTGCGAGAAAACAGGAGCAGGAAGCTGTGGGCATCTCATCCGACACTGAGATGTCACACCGTCAGGACCAAAAGAACCTTAAGTCCCTGATGGCCTCTAAAACATCTTGATCTGTGACTACAGATCTGTGCAATCAAAAGCAATGAGAAGTGTAGAGGTATCCCTTACCAAGGTTCCCAGTTTTCTCTGTCATCTTCCGTCATCGTCTCTAGATGTATGTCTTTTGTATGTAAGAGAAGAATAGACTCATCATATGAACATCAAGAACTGTGTCTGTGTCTCATTTCCCTGCTACTTCCGTCGAACCTAACAAGAAGTAATTAGAATCAGTTCAAGAGTCACAATTTGCCAACCTCTATTGTAAACAGGGTTCGTCAGGAATAGAGGTTGCCCTTCGAGGGAATAAATAAATTTTCAAGTACGAGTCGGCAATGCCATGAATGAATGTTATGGTGCAAATTTCTTCTTAATGAATGTAAGTGCATGATTAGGAGTTGACACGCAATGTTATCAATTAGTCGGGGGTTGCCATCCACATGTACTTTGATGAAGTTCCGATTTAACATTTCAGGTTGAGCGGTCTTGGTTTAAATCCGGCCTCTTTTGCCTATCAATCAAGGCTTGAGCTTGAAAGTTTTGATCTTAAGTGGGATGATTTTCCTGAAGGCAGTCGGGAACGTTTTCTCGTGCTTTGTCCATGGCTTTTTCGTTTGCAGTAAATCCTTGACATAAATACTCGGGTCGGGGCTTGAATGTCCCGCCAAATCCGGTTTATAGAATATCTCATGATTCCACTGAACAATCCGTCCGCCAACCTGTCCAGTCAAGGCATCAAACTCAGGCGCTCGCTTCCATTCAAGATTGGCCAGGTCGAAGAAATAGGCTGCATTGGTCGTTTGGTAAAAGCCCATCGGCGTCTTGCCTCCAATGCACAAAACGCCATTGGTGCCATTGGGAAAGATCACCGTTCCACAGCTAGTCCTGGACACTGGTTCCGGATAATCAGCTAGAGCTGTCCAATTGCTATCGCCAATGGAAAGCATTTCCACTTTAGACGAGTACGATAAGCTAATTTCCAAACATTTAAATGTAGGGCCGATCGGTCTTATTTCTGAAATTCGTTGGAATCAAGCCCGACCAGTGGTGTAATTATCATTATTATGTTTTCTTCATATTTTGCGTAAAGTGAATGAGATATTTCAATTGTATGTACGGCAGATCACGAGTACATTTTCAGTGGCGTGACAAGTTTTGACGTACGTACAAACGTTCAAATCACTCTTGGATAGTCATATTTTTCTGTGCAAAAGCATTCGTTTCTAATCATATTTGCTCTTCGTTGAACAAATGTCTCCTGAAGATCTTTAGTTTTAGGAATTGATTATCATAAAGTAATTTAAGGTTTATTTAAGTTACAGGAACCAAGTTATACATAAGGATTAAATTCAGTAAGACTGATGTATGACGAGCCATTTTCTGATAAAGCTAAGCGTAGACAGATTTTTTTTGTGCTGGGCAAATAGAAAATCCTTTCCGAACAATTTCCAAGATCTCAGAAACTGGTCATTTCTCTAATTTTATTTGCTGTAGTAGTTGTCTACGGTGTAATAGAGAATATTATCGTTGATGGAGCAAAACTAAATTTCACTTAAGTTATGCGTCCGAAGAGAACGACACGCTCTTCCTAAGTGTTTGGTATTTGCATGCCACATACAGAATGTCCTTGACCTGTACAAGGATACCTTTAACAGGAGGATTGGACATGACAATTGGCGAAGCTAGGCCACTTTGTGATAACAATATTGGAGCTCCTCAAAAATCACAAGGGATACTACAATACATTATGGAAAAGCGATTTGAAAAAAAAATCGTGATTTTATGGCGAAAGTTGAGTTACCTTTCTTTAAATTAAAATATTGCAAGTTTCTCATTTATGTTGTAAAAAGTCTAGAGTTTTAAGAATAGGAAATTATAAATGTAATAAAAGTTGTGCAATTTGGTCTCAAATGCCAATATCTCACGGCCTGTTTCCATTCAGGACTCGGTCAAAGAATTGTGACAAAAAGAAAAATCGGCTTAGCTCCGCCGATGTCCACGCCTCTAGTTAAAGGTCTCTCAGACCTTTATTAGGTTCCACACTGAAGATGCTTGTCGGGGACATGGAGCACGTAACAGTGTACAAGTTTGAACATCAGATGCTTGTTCCTGTCCAAGAAGGACGTCCATATCCTGCCTATCAGCCTACTGTATTTGCTGGCCACATTCCTGACATGCTAATGTGCATGCGTTGCACCGAATCTGGATAATCAAGCCCAGATCACGCTCACTTCTGGTTGAGTCAAGACTATTCTCACTTCGAAGGCACTACTGCTTCGAGGTTTGGGGCCGAAGTGTGAAGTGTATGACAATTCAAATGTGTATGGGGGAAATTTTGATTTCAAGCATTCCTTGATTATGTTGCCAATGTTATTTGTTAAAGTGACATCACTTCTGGCCACCCTGTAGTAAGCTTGACACACTTAACCAAAAAGAATAAGCAATATGAGTAGCCAAATAAGAAGCAGATTGCTAAAAACCTCATATATGATAAGCAAATCGGAAGAAGTATAAAAAAACAATTATCAATTAGAATGTGGAATATGATAGAGTGGAATATGTGGAATATGATAGAGAGTATAAAAATCAAGGAAAGCATTGAAATGAAGAAATGCCACCATTTATGTGGGTGATACATTTCCCTTGGACCTTGAACTTTTGCAACTACATTGCCCTATGGTAAGGGACGCAGTTTTGAACTTTAGATCTAAACATTTTGCTTCGCCTAGTCAAAATGTGTTTCTCTTTGAATTTGAGTCGTCGCTTCCTTGCCCTTGTTGCATTAATAATTACTAAAACTATTAATTGATAACTTTGACTTTGTCATGACCCAAAGAAATTATCGACTCCAACTTTTGCTTTCCGTTCTCAATTTCAAAGAGTGTCTGATCGTCTTGAAGGGCCAACAAATTAGTTCAAGAAATAAGAGCGATCCGTGCCCTTGGATTTGGCCAGCCACAGCCATGACCGAGGTCGAGTTGAGCGTGACAATGGCCACCATGATGCGAGCATGCAGGAGATCGGGACCAAAAACCCAATCTCTAGTTTTAGGCTCATAGATTTGAACCGATTCCAGAGCATCGTAGGTCCGTGTATTACCGACCACAATGAGCTTTGAACCAAATGCGGCTAATTCTTCGAACTGGTTATGAACCCGCTTGAGTGGCGGGAAGGGTGTATACTCATCAGCATCTAGAAATTGAAACAAAGAACGTGAATTCTTTAAAGTTCTCAAAAATGTTTGGAAAGAAGGATCCCCAATCTTTTGCGATTTGTACAACTTAATAAATGGAAGAAAATGCCGCTTGCAATCTTTATGTATTACTAATTCATTTTCAATTTATTAGAGATCCATGTCTTACGTCTTACCAAAGCTCCAGTGTGCGCATTTCAAAACGTTTACTTGACACGTGACAACACCATTTTGGTACTCGACGCTGATATCTATGCGGTTTAAAATTGAACTCTTGGGAAAAGTCAGATCGACTAGGGATTCATTTGCATTGNAAATCTATAAATCCATAAAAAAGAAGCATATATTGTGAAATAAAAAAGTAAGAAGAAGAATGTTCAAGTTTTTTTAACTCTCATCTTGCAAGCAAAAGAGGAAAAGTCATTGAGAAAGTTAGCTTTTGAATCAATACAATGGAAAATACAAAAAAATGAATAAGAACTAAACATGCAGAAAATATCGGAAAAGGTAAGAAATAGCGCACTCGCATGTTTTGACAGAACTTGTTTTCATCCAATGCAGTTCTTCCGAGGGATGGTGATGCATATTAATTACTGTGTGAAAAGTCTTTTCTGCTTTAAGTCAATACTAACGCGTATGATCCGTGCTTGGAGAACTCTGGAGAGCACTTTGACGGAATCCTCAGAGCCATGGCTTCTTGGTTCATGCCATGGATCAAGCCGAATTGGATTCCCAAAAGATATCCTCTGAGAGCTAATGTTCTCCAGCCCATGACTGGCTCTTAAATGAGGACCCAAATCGAATTAGACCTTAATCACTCCGTCTTAAAAATTCCATGTCATGCCATCATAATGAGTATATAGTGCAGGCTTGTCACACTTGACAAAATGAAAAATGTCGAGCACAATGAAGCAAGGAAAAGACAGTGGATCCTTGAAACATTTCAGGCGTTTGGCAAGACTACAAGAGTAGCTTTCAAAATGGCTGATCTTTGAATTCACATCTCATCCAAAAATAACCGTGTTTCACGGCCTTTCTTGGCAAAATATTTCTTATGTCGAAAAGGGTAAAAAGAGAATGATTTTGAATTAACTTTGTCAGTGGATTATCTTTTTCCAATACAAAATTGGCAAAAACATAGTGCAACAAAAATGTCTAGTAATACCCGGAAGTAACAAGCCAATCCATCATACGGCAACCAGAGCACAATAAGTAAAATCTGGGGGCTATTTCGCAAAGATTGCCAACTCCTTCGTCCTCAAAGGATTCACTTCCTCAACATTGAAAATCAGTCAGGTGATACGGACTTTACGGTATGAGAACGGCCATTGGTTCGATCAGGAGCGAGGGTAAAGATATATCTCTGATTACTATAGTCTTCCCACTCAAAGGGT
Source organism: Tigriopus californicus (assembly GCF_007210705.1). NCBI lineage: Eukaryota > Metazoa > Arthropoda > Copepoda > Harpacticoida > Harpacticidae > Tigriopus > Tigriopus californicus. Next base: position 394,359 of record NC_081445.1, on the reverse strand, counting down.
GTGTTTTTCGCTGGCTTTCCAAACCACTCCAGGACATGTAAACCCCGGTACAATGAAAATGAGAGGTTATATTTCGTCTTTTTTTGATAGATAACTGAGCATTGAAGCCGAGGGGGAACTGAAACACCTACCATTGTTTCCCAAATACTACCTACCCAACATGTCGTAAAATTTATTCAAAGGCTGGAGACTGGTTCCTCCACTGGACCGGATAGAATTAAGATAAGGCTCATAAAGACTACGATAAATTCCTTGGTGATACTGAACAGAACCTCTCTTCCACCGACGCCTTAATTCTAGGAAAGTGCCACCAAAGTGTTGGAAGGTGGTGGACGTTACTCCTATTGCATCAGTCTTCATGTCGGGTTCTAAGGCGAAAACAGAAAATTAAAGACCGATCTCCCTCACGTGCACGGTGGTAGGAAGCTAGAGACCATCGTTAAGAGCCAGTTTTTTCTTTTCTAAAAGAAAATCAGATAACCTCTGAGCAGCAACGCTGTTTTATAACTAGCAGAAGCTGCACATCGAACTTAACCCAATTGGAGGTCGGCAGCTTCGAAGAATTCATCATTTTCCAAGGGTGACTAATTTTGCTTTTGCCCAATTCTTTAGTGAAGTCATGTTAGGTGAAACATTCTTTTTTTATTAATCTTGGCCACTCATTTTTGTTTGATAAACGATCATTAAATGAAAGAAGCAACAATATATTTCAAAATTTAGCATAGGGGCATTTTGGTTTTTTTTTACATTCGGGCAATCATCAAGTTCACAGTACATGAGGGATTTGTCGACATTAGCTTGAAACTTATGTACTGGTTGGAAGGTTTTTTTCAAAACACCTCTACCACATATTCTCTAAATCTAGAAATATACGTCGAAATCTACCATCACTACTATATTAGTAAGCATTTCATATGGCACCTTAGCTAATACTAAATTTTGTCATGGATGAAAATGCCACTTAAAACTAAGCAGTGGACAATCTTATAGTTAGAATTGTCAGAGGGAAATTGGATAAAGGTTGGTAAATCAGGTTTGATGCTCTCTTGGAGATAAGTGATGACTTTTGGGACTCGGCCATTTTTTGTCGAAGATATGTGCTCTGAATCTAATATCAATAAAATGTAGTAATATGTTTCCTATCGCAAAACGTATTTTTGATCTATAGGTTAGGTTTATAACCAAAAAGCTATGACATTTGGATAAAAATGGTATCTTATTTGCAATCTACTGAAATTGGCGGAACCGTTTTTGGAAACATGGCAACCTTGCTTCATGCCCAGGTTCAGCAATGATGTGCCAATACTTTTAAAGAGAGCTTCTAATAAGGGAGTGATGAAAATGAAAACTATCGAGAGCTTGGCTGAAAAAAAGGATTCTCTAAAATAAAGCAAGGTAGAATAAAAAGCATCCCTTCACCTTTTCCATAACAAAAACAGTTGTCTGGTCTCATTTACAACTAACTATCGTTCACGCCATGGCTAAAAAACAAGATATCTAAGTGCTGAAAAAATGCAAAAGACGGCAACCAGAACGAGTAGAGAAATCTCAAGGAAATGGAAAGAAGAGCTTGGCCATGTTGGCCTTACATGATTGAAGACGAGGCGAATGAGAGGCGATGTGATGCGAATCTTCAATATGATGAACAAACAGGACCATTCGAGACCAGACCAATATTCAACTACGAATGAGCACCTAATTTCTACGAGGAAGAAAAATGAATAAGGTATCAAAACATCAACAAAAATGCCAAAATCTAAACAAATTCGAAAAGTGATTTGACTGAAGCAGATCCTGAACCAAACTATTATCGTTATTTAGCTATTATAGCTATTATAGTTAATATAGCTATTATAAGTAGACCTCGAAGAAAAATATTAAGAGCTGAAAACAAATTTCTAACCTTGGCCTTTTTGGGATTTTTTCCCCACTTTTCCATTTTTTCGACTCTTTTTTTGACCATACCTCTCCGCTACCATGGTTCTGAAAAGTGTGGATTCAGGGGAAATAAGAAATCCTCTAACTTGATACATTGATTAGTAAATTCAGATTATCACGGAATTAAGTACTACAAATATTAGTGAACTACTTAACACAATGACTCTTAAATCTCGGCTAAAATAAGCATGAATTTGCCCACAGCATGACAGATAAAGTTTGGCAAGCAAAAACAAAAAAAAAGAAAAGGACACTGTAGCCTCATCGGCGCCAATTAGCACCAATTGCGTTCTACCGTTACTCAGACTAATTGTCAACATGTTAATCAGTAGAATATACAACTTTTAGTTCGTTTTGAGCCACTGATGTATCTATAACACCTAGATTAGGATTAAGTGTGGTTTAAACTGTTCATCAAAATGGAACGTGTGAAATAGCGCGCGTCATGTGATCATTTTGTTGTAAGGGCAAGATATCAGGGATCAGGGCCTCTGGCATTGCCTATCAATTAACCTTCTAAGTTTGAGATTGCATGTTGTGAGATTTTAAGACTATCTCTGAGCTACAACATAATTATCTTGAGTATATCTTACTTGATTTAACTCTTGTAATAACGCAAAAAAGATATATTAAGCACCACTTTGGCGTCAATTTTGACGAAGGTGTCCGTGCCGAAACGAGATATTTTACGTAGTCACAATTCAAAACGTGCCTTCACGAAACCTCCTGGAACTATCCCATTCACTTTGTCAATGGCAAATGACTGGAGAATCCGAAAGCCATGGATTTAGAGGTGATATACTTAGGTGAAATAGAATTCAAGATAGTAAATTATTAAATTAAATGATTAAAAAGTGGCCTGATATTCAAGAAATGTATTTTTAAAGGTATTGTATTTAGTAATTGATAAATGGTCTCGAACTTTAAAATTAGCTACTTAGCTTCAAGAAGCTCTGTTCGGGCTCCCAATTCAAACGGAATANTGAACCGATTCCAGAGCATCGTAGGTCCGTGTATTACCGACCACAATGAGCTTTGAACCAAATGCGGCTAATTCTTCGAACTGGTTATGAACCCGCTTGAGTGGCGGGAAGGGTGTATACTCATCAGCATCTAGAAATTGAAACAAAGAACGTGAATTCTTTAAAGTTCTCAAAAATGTTTGGAAAGAAGGATCCCCAATCTTTTGCGATTTGTACAACTTAATAAATGGAAGAAAATGCCGCTTGCAATCTTTATGTATTACTAATTCATTTTCAATTTATTAGAGATCCATGTCTTACGTCTTACCAAAGCTCCAGTGTGCGCATTTCAAAACGTTTACTTGACACGTGACAACACCATTTTGGTACTCGACGCTGATATCTATGCGGTTTAAAATTGAACTCTTGGGAAAAGTCAGATCGACTAGGGATTCATTTGCATTGGAAGCTGGTACCATCTTGCCATCCTCGAGATTAGCAAAATACAAAGCTGAAATATGATCAGAGCATACGCTATCACTATTCGGTTTAAAATCGGTTCAAAATCATTGCCCATAGTTGTAGTCTCTATTAGATATGCTTAATCAATAGACCAAGGGAAAGGTGTTAAAAACCTAAAACACAAGTTTTTACCCTTTTTGGCCCAATTTTGGAAACATTGCACTTTTTTTCTTTCGCGGACTTCCTTACCACTCCTAGGATTGAAATCCCAGCACCATGAAGATCCCTGATGGCCTCTAAAGCATCCTGATCTGTGACTACAGATCATCTAAACGCTCAACTCGACAAGCCTTGCCAATCTCAACAAACTCATCAATAGAGCAATGGACTGTTGCTCCTAAACTCTGTGAAGTTGAAAACACAATAGAGAACTGATCTCCAAGTATGTTAGCCATAGTCTCTACATTGTCTATGGCTTCCCCATTGACCTCAAGAGGCCCTACAGGGTGTTTCATCTTTCTCTTAGGGTTTGCATAAGAGAATAATGCCTTCGTGTTCGACCTCACCACCTGAACTACTCGAGTTTCCTTTCTCAGTTGATCTGTCTCAATGGGGGCCTTAATTCTGCCTTGGATCAAATCCAACTTTCTTTGAACACTAGCCGCAACTACTGGATTCAAATTGCTCTGGAGCCTTTTTGCTAGTTGGTAACTCTTTTTGAACAAATTGTTCCGATACTTCGGAATTTTAGATTGTGCCCTGTGGATCACCTTCAGGGAGGGATTGCTTGGGTGGAACAGACATCCTCAAAAACTAGAATCATTTTGTCTTAGGCTACATCCAAGGATGATTCCTTTTTCAGCATTGAAATGACGTCAAGCTCTCCTGACCTTTCTATAATCAACGACCAATGCTCATCTTTGAACTTGAATTTAGCCAGGCCGACCTTTTTGGCCGGTCTTACTCTAGAGCACGCCGGCTTTTGAGTAATGGTCGTTTTGGGGGAAAAATCCCCTTTTTGTACCTTTTTGGTATTTGTTTTGCTCAAATGTTAAACCTTGAAAAACAGAAAAAGGAGCAAAAGTGAGTATAACCTTGAGCAACCCTTCTCAAGAAATAAAGAAAAATGGCCACTTCACTCCAAATCCTAAACTGATTTCATTGTCAAAATATCTAAGAACACTTAACTTCTTGTTAGTTTTACGAAAACATGCATCTGTTTTATTCCAATGACGTTTTTCCAATTATTGATAAAGTAGGTGTCATCTTTCGAGCATGTTTGTAACAAACTTTACTCTATTTTTTGTGGGTGACGACCACCCACAAGCCAACACAGTGACCATTCCTGTGTAGTAAAAAAGTATTTCAAATACTCTGAGACACAACTTACATCTTATTTCTTTTAAAACCTTTCAGACCACACATTTTCCAATGGTTCTAATATTGTGTGCTTTTGGGTTTGTTGGCGTAAAATATGCAGATTAATTTGTTACTTTCAAGATAACATATTTGGCTAACAATTTGAAACTTTTTCGATATTTTCATCACTAACCAACCATTCAGAACATAATTTCTGATTTTTTGTGCAATGTGTCAAAACGCCAAAACTTACAGAAGAAACAAAAAAGTATTGTCCGAAACATCTAGAACTAGGCGACAAAGAGTAGTTCATACAGGAAGGACATCAAGTTGGAGACACGTTGGCAGTGGTGTGATCCAATGTAGCTTGGTGTTTACATGCATCCGATTGTCATGTGGTGGCCAAAAAAGCCTCATTTATCAGTGCATTTGTTGACGACACGAAACAAGGAAGACCGGTGCGTCACTCTAATGATGAAATTTCATTGCAGATGGCATTATTTAGCTATCTGCATAGGCTATTCATCGATCCTTAAGGGAGGACCACTAATGGTAAAGGCTGTGAGGTCTAGCCTTTTAATCAATATCCTGCCATCTATCAAATGTCCATCGTACTTTTCATCCTCCCTGTAGCCTTTAGCTGCTTCCTTGAGAGTACTAAAGGGCTATTTTCTGATTTTGGTAAGAACTCTTTTCACGCTTTCTGTTTATTTCCCGGATAAAGATCTCCCCCGGTAGGGGGCGCACGTATCTGTTTCCTCAATTGAATCTCGAAACCTCCGTTTTACTCAATCTCTCACATTTGGGGCGTGACACTCCCCACTGGATGGGGGTTTGTCCAATATTTACAAAATTATCTAGTCATTTTCTTCCAGTAAAGCCAGTTTGTTGCAGTGCCTCCGAATGATGGCTCCAGATGGAATCCGCAAGTCTACCGATCGAATTGTGTTGTCCCGTCCTTCAACCAGTTGTTCGATTCGGCCGATTTTCCATTCATTTTTGGCCGAATTGTCGTCGCAGATAAGAACTACGTCTCCTTCGTGGATCTTTGTTTCATTCTTCCTAAACCACTTCTTAGTAGGGGAAAGTGCTAGGAGGTAGTCATTTTTCCAGCGTTTCCAGAATGAATTCACCAGAGCTTTGCGTTGCCTCCATTTTGCTGCGAACTTGGGTTCATTATCGGGGTTTGTCGGTGCTCCCGGTCCAGGGAGATGTAGCAGATTNGCCAATCTGCTCACCGTCTCATCGAATGCCAGTGCAGTTGATGGATGGGGCAGCAGAGACGGTGGCAAAGATGAAGAGAGATGGTGTGGTCACCAAGAGCCAAAGTGGATGGTGCAGCCCTACGGTGTTAGTAAGAAAGAAGAACGGCGAAGTTCGGGTTGCGATTGATTTTCGGAAATTGAACGAGATTTCGGAAAAGGATGCATTTCCTATGCCGCGAGTGGATGAGTCCTTGGAGTTATTAAGGGGGTCAAAAATATACTCGGTCCTAGATTGCAACCAGGGCTACTATCAAATTGGATTGGCTGAGAAAGATCAAGAGAAGACGGCATTTCGTTTTCGGGGGGAGCTATTAGAGTTCAAGCGAATGCCCTTTGGGTTGGCATCGGCACCAGCAACGTTTTGTCGGTTGATGCGGAAATTGTTTGCAAACGAGTCAAACGTCGTCGTGTACTTCGATGATATCTGCGTTCATTCAAAAACTGAGGAGGAACACGGTCAGCACTTGGAGAGGTGCGTGAGAATCCTACAGAACGCGGGACTATCACTTAATGTCCAAAAATGCGTGTTCTTCAAGAAAAATGTGGAGTTCTTGGGGTTTAATGTCAAGGGAAGCGAAATTCGCCCCACCAATTCCAAATTGAAGATTATGCGTGACTTCCCAGTCCCAAGGGATGGGAAGGAGCTGAAGCGGTTCTTGGGCATGGTTGGCTACTACAGGGCGCTAGTAACAAATTTTGCCATGCAAGTTAAGGATCTGCAGGAAATGTCTAACAAGAAATCAAATTTTTCTTGGGAGCCCAAACATCAGAAGGCGTTCGAAGACATACGAAAAGTCCTGTATGAGGATTTGCTTCGTGTGATGCCGGATCTGCAAAGCCCTTTCATCGTCAAAACTGACGCTAGCATGCATGGGATTGGGGCATTACTGCTACAAGAGCAGGACAAAAAGACTGTCGTGCTGGAATATGCAAGCAAGAAGTTTTCTGAATGTGAAAAACGAAGACCCACAATTGAACAAGAAGCACAGGCGATTATGTTTGCGGTGGAAAGGTGGAAACATTTTCTAATTGGAAGGAAGTTCCTACTCCTCACAGATCATCGGCCATTGGCATGGTTGAAAAGCAAGAAAGATTGCAATGGGAAGTTGGGGAGATGGGCATTACGACTGGCCGAGTTTGATTTTGAAATCAAGCATATTGCTGGAGCGAACAACAAGGATGCAGATTGCCTCTCGAGAGTAGTTTCAAGCATGGAAGGAAGTGGAAAATTGAGAAGAGCTCAAGACGAAGATCGTGGACTTCAAGAAGCGATGGAGAAGGAGCGAGGCAAGTTTACCATAAAGGACGGAGTGTGGTTTCGCAGGGTGGAAGATGAACTAAAATTGTGCATACCGGCGTCCCGCAAGGAAGATATTTGGGTCGAGTTTCACGAAAATTTGGGGCATGTGGGACCGCGGAAGGTTTTGGTGTTGGTAAAGGAACGATTCTTCTGGCCGAAAATGAGGGACGACATCAAAAGATGGGCGAACAAATGCGGAACATGTGCTGTAAAGAAAGATTTTCTCCCACAGCCACGGGCAGCACCAATGATCGTTATGGATGATAGTCACTTGGAACCAATGGAGAAGGTGGCAATTGATGTCATGGGGCCATTTCCGCAGTCTGAGGATGGGAAGAAGTACCTGCTTGTGTTTATGGACTGTTTCTCAAAATGGGCGGAAGCAAAACCTGTTGAACAACTGGGAGCAAGGGTGTTGATCGATTGGTTTGTCAATGACATCGTGCCAAGATTTGGGGTACCGAGGGAGGTGATCCTTGACCAAGGATCTGACATGGTGTCTAGAGAGTTTAAGGATTTTTGTCAAGACTTGGGGATGAAGCAATTGGTGACAACACCGTATCATCACCAGTCAAATCCCGTCGAGAGGTTGAACCGCTCGTTGCTAAACCAAGTCAGAATGTTTGTGGAAGACCACCAGAGAGATTGGCCGCTTCATGTGACGTCTGCGTTATTTGGTTATCGCACAACAATGCATTCATCTATTGGAGTGTCGCCCTTTGAGGTGTTGTATGGAAGAAAGCCAAGATTCCCAGTGGACTTGAAATTTCAAACAAGCTTGAATGAGCCTAAAGGTATGGACGAGTTTTTACAACGAATGGTACGTTATAGGAAGAACTCGAGAAGCGTGATTCGTAACAAGGCAAAAGGAAGAAAAGTAGAGTACGACAAGAGACACCACGTGTCGCCAAGAAATCTTCAGATTGGGGATTACGCATACATGAAGAGGCAGCAATTTGGCCCTGGACAGAGCAAGAAGTTGGCTGCATTATGGATTGGACCGTTCAGACTTGTGGAACAGATTAATGGTGTAAATTGGAAGATCGAAGGAGAAGACGGAAAATCAAAGATCGTGCATGTCAACTTATTGAAGAAATCTGAAGACAATGGAGCAAAATTGGCTTTACTTAGAGGACGAGGAAGACCGAAAAAGATTCCCACAAAATGATTTAATTGTGCTTTTGAGATCCAAGGATCTGGTGGGAAGGTGTAGCCTCATCGGCGCCAATTAGCACCAATTGCGTTCTACCGTTACTCAGACTAATTGTCAACATGTTAATCAGTAGAATATACAACTTTTAGTTNGGCTTTTTCCCAATTAATTGAGTTGTGGAGTCTTTTCAATTCTTTTTCTGCTAATTTGAATGTTTTGGCGTTGTCACTGTAGCACAATTTAGGGATTCCTCGGCGAGCCATGAAGCGCCTGAACGCAAGAAGGAATGTCTCTGTTGTGAGATATGTTACGAGCTCTAGGTGGATAGCTCGAGACGTAAAACAAGTTAATATGCATCCATACACTTTGGATGGGCCCCTCAGGTGGGGACAGCTTTGCTCCTCGCACTTATGTTGGACTAAAAGCGGGCCAAAGAAGTCCATTCCTACTATTTCAAAACACATGGTAGTTCCGTTCAATCACTCAGGTGGCAAAGGGGCCATTTTTTGTTGAAGAGGGGCAAGTTTTCGGCATTTGGGTGCCTTGCACAGATTGGTGATCCACTTGACTTCTCTCCGGTTTCCAATGATGTGGAACCTTGTCTTTACCATGGCCAGCAGTTGTTCAGTTCCACAATGTAAGTGTAGTTGATGAAGGTGAAGAATAAATATTTCCACAATTCGACAATGTTTTGGCAAGATGATAGGGAATTTGACGTTTGTGTTCAATTCGTCACTTAATCGCAACCGAGATTCACAGTGCAAGAGACCATTTTTCAGAATGGGTTGCAGACAAACCAAACGCGAGGTCGTCTTGATCGTGTTTCGCTCTTGAAGAGCTTTGACTTCGCTTGGAAATGCCCCCGCCTGGCCATGCATGAACCATAATTTTTCTGCTTGATGAAGTTCCTGAATTGTGAGAATGGACCCCTGATGGTTTGGATTGGGCTGACGGAGAGTGTTGCAAAACCTTAAAACCCAAGCAGTCGTTCGGATGAGTTTACACCAAGAGTTATTCCGCAGAAGTAGTGTGCTGAGGGGGTTCTCATTCTGAGAGTTCTCGTCCTGAGGTGTCACTAGAACAATCGATTGGAGGATCTTTTTCTCTTCCTGACGATCCTCTTCTAACATGTCTTTTGTTCTGATCTTTGTTTTCTGGGCTGGCCTAGGCTGGGCTAATTTTTCCATAGTTGAGTAAGTTTCATTGAGCAAGCTTTGATGTTCGGTTTTGGTTCTGTTTTCCACACTGGCCATGACAGCTTTTGCTCGGTGAAAATTTGAAGATATAATGCCTCTTGGATCTTCTTTCCACAGGAGACGAGTGCTCCATTTCTTTTTGGCAGTATCATAAATAGAGACTTGGTCCATGAGCGCCAATGCTTCCTCTTCTTCGACTGAGAATTTGTCGTCCTTGGTTGTAATACCCAAATGTTCTTGGTCCCAGAAGCTTTGAAGGGATACCGGTGATCGTGAGGCCGTGATTAGAACTGGCATTTACGGCAGGCTCGAGATCAAGATCTTGTTGCTGTGGATTCGGATGGGCCCCACATATGATCCAACCCAAGCGTGTTTGTTGAGTGGCTGGTTCTTGGAGAGTTCCTGTGGTTGGAGGTCCAATGCAAAGGTGAGTGAATAAGGGATCTCCGATTAGAACGTCAAGTTGTAGCTCTCCCGGTGAGGGGTAATGTTCTGTGAAATCTAAATCCCGAAGATGTTTGTACTGCCTTGGTTCGAACATAACAGGCCTTGCAGGTTGGGCGATATGTTTGATGGTAGTTGCAACCACTGCCTCTNTGTAGCCTCATCGGCGCCAATTAGCACCAATTGCGTTCTACCGTTACTCAGACTAATTGTCAACATGTTAATCAGTAGAATATACAACTTTTAGTTCGTTTTGAGCCACTGATGTATCTATAAGGTTCAAAATTCAACAAAAGCACAAGAACTGCTCTTCGTTTGGACCGTGACCATGGGCCCGTTTCATTTCTTATAGCCTTCTTTGCATCAGATTTTACATTTGGTATGCATCTTGGTATTATAACTAGGGTCTGCCAAAACTTGCCTCCTGTACAATGTGCAAATTTTGCAAAAAAAACTTGCAAAACTTGCCGATAAATCTCGGACGTGCAAATTTAATAGCAATATTTGACCTTTTTCCTGCAATTTCTTGTGCATTTTGAGCCATGTAAGCAAAAAATATCAAAATTTGTGAATAATTTTCAAGAGTTCTGGTCAACTTTAACAAAACATGTGATATTTTTTGGCCTAATTTTTTTCAAATGTCTTTAACAAAGAGTCCTTTAAAGTATTTTATTTGTCTCAATAATGTATTTGGTCTCTAATTCTCACATTATTCCTGCTTGTCCTATTGGCAAAAGCTAAAGCTTTCATGAGAGTGCACCTGGAATCTTAATACTTTACACACAAAAGAGCAAGTGTAAAAATATTTGCATTTAGAGGTCTCTTCACCCACACCAAATTTGATCTAGAAACCGGCATGGTTTAGGGTATTGATTTTGAGGTCAATGTGCAAGTTCGAGTGATTTATTATACAAATTAATGTCAATAAATACCATGTTTATCTGGAAGTTTTTGCCGGCCCTAATTATAACACAACAGATCACCACGAAGTGCAGACAAAACAAAGTTTGAAACTAAGAGTGATGGTGTTCGATACAATCTGACTTTTCTAACTCATTTGAATCTGTCTTGTTTAAATAATTGAATCAAATGAAACTTTTAAAAAATGAAATTCTGACGAATCAGTGTACGAAAAAATGGTTGAAGCTTGCTATTGGATCCTGTGCTCCAATATGGCCAAATCTCACGCCATCAATATGGCTTCTGTTTAAAATGAATCAAACTTCCCAAATCATAGACAAGCAATGTCAATACTCAGACAATGCAACTTTTAAAATGCGAAGATAATCCCTTAAACCCTCTTCCAACGAAGAAGAGAAACAATAAGAAAGACAATCTCATCATTGCAATGTGTATTTTTCACATTCATAACAAATTCACGAACCCATTGACTCGAATCACAAGACGAAAAGAGGATCATAGCTGTTAACGTGTTCTGTCATAGTGTTGGCTAAGTTCTTGAGCGCATATCCATGCCCAGTCTTCTCTTTTCTTGGGGGGTGGCTTTACGGGTGTAAAGCCGGCTCTCATTCGAGACCTCTTGATTCCGCATGGAATTTCGGCCATGATGGCCTCCGCCATTCTCCGTTTGGAGGCAGCCTGTTTCGCGTTTGCAGGAACGGACCGAGGCTTTGGACGAGGGATCAGTGGTGATTGCGAGATTTGAGGTCGTGGAACTTCTGGTTGAGGCATTTGAATGACCATCGCAAACTTGGGGACCTCTGTTCCCGGAATTGGAACACTTGGCGTGATGGGAGCGGCAGATAGTACATTTATGGATTGAAGTGATTCCACCTGGCTCTCGAAAGCATCTACAAGATGTTTGGCATCCTTCAGAGGAAAAAGAGCTTCATAGGGCAAGGGATATTGGCATTGAGCCAAAAGAGCGGTGATGGTTTGGTCGATGGCGTGGTTCATCCTTTCAGGGGCATGGGGATCAGTCAAAGAGTCCTCACCATTGGCATGATCGGGGGTCAAGGGTTCAGTTCGAATTTCATCGATACCGACCGTGGATCCAAAAGCTGCGTTTAAAAGCTGGTCTTGTGCATCAAGTAGCCATTTCAAGCGTTGTTCTGGGTTCATTCTCCAGACTGATAGAAATGGGACCGGGGAAGTCAAAGTCCCTTGCCTTTCGTTGGCAGGAACAACATCTTCTTGGAGGCTTTGAAAGGTTGAATAAGCATCTGGGCAGTCTTCTTTCCTCCCACTGAATTGAACCATGGCAGATTGATTCATTATTGAGGGTGGATGGTTAGGTTGCCTCGTTGGAAGTAAGCCAGCAAAGTTTGATGAAGCTGAAGAGCTGTAGACACCTTACTCAGTTGAAGAACAAATGTGAACTAAATTGTAAAATGTAAATGTTCGGGTTCCTTCCAAATCCAGAACAACGCTCCCGCTTAGAAATAATCTAAACGGGATTTCATAAAGGATTGCGCCGATTAGAATATTTCACCGTCAAAAACCGTGAGGTACTGACGCGCTGACCGACGTGCTGACCGACGCAGGGGCTTGTTTCACACTCTTTGCTCTGCACGTCTGTCTCTGGATGAAAACAAAAGGCGTGAGTTCAACAAAACCATTCTTTGGTCAAGTTTCAAGTTCCTTAATTTCCTGCCTAGTTTGTTTCTGGTGTAAACAGGCTTTCGCTGATCCAGAATCCTAGGAATATATGCTCAAGAATATGCGTGGAAAAGGTTTGTTAACAAATTGCTTATTTACTTTTGTTGGTTCGTGAACAAATCATTCCTGAAATAAATCAAACCAAAAAATCATTCAATCGAGTCTAGCACTGAAGCAAATATTTAATATGTAGCAAGAATATGACTAAATCGAAATTTATCGTTGAAAATCAGATTCGACTGTATTCCCGACTGAATTGTAGACATCTCGAGTATAAATGGGACGAAAGAAATGAAATATTTTAGTATCCACATGTGTAGAATATTTCAGTTCGACATTATTGACCCTCATGTCTATAAATTCTGCATTCGTTAAGACTACTTAAGGCACATCGTACGTACTATGAACACTGTTAAAGCTGAATTTGACATTGGACAAGTGACCAAAGCATGAATTTTCCTTTAAAAAGCAACTCGAAAATAATACTCAATTCGAAAAATTATTTTCTGGCTGACAAACTGTATAATGGCCTTGGAGATGGACCGAAGTGTGTTGGAGTACAGTATTGAATTTTATGGCCAAGGTACGAAACTGAAGATGTTGACCATACTCCAGAAAAGAGCTAATCGTTGGATAAATTATGCGAGGTGGTTATCTCACACTGAATCTTGGTTTCATGAGTCCAAGCTCCTAAAATTGCAAGAATTACGCACGCTTAAAATCCTTCAAGTGATGAGGCACTCGTGCTTGCAAGACCTTTCACGATGGAAAAGTAATCCTTGGCTTGTCGGTTGGAGGTCAATTACTACAGTTGAATCAATTGATGACAAGATGAACTCGTGTTGAGATAGTTTGTGGACATAAATTCACGAAGATTTCTTATGATATTATCCGAGATATGCTCATGCTCAATATGCTAATATTATTATACAATGCTATTTTTGTCGAGCACAGTCAAGATATGTGAAAAATAAAAGTCCTTGTCCAATCCAAGAACGGAGCAGTATTTTATTTCTGAATGCCACTTGATAAATGAATGATAATAGATGTGTGTGGGGGTCCGAAAGATAATTTTTAGAGGTTCAATTAAGTTTTCAACTATAGGGATGTGTAAAGTATAGGCTCGGATTTTTAACGGCAAGAATTTATTGTTTTTTCCGTGTCTTTATTCGTGGTCATATCATGGCGTAACATAAGTGAAATATATTGCATAGGCATTTTAAAGACGCTGATAAATGTAAAAAAGAAAATTGCTTGAAAAAAGTGAACATGGGAATTGCAGATAGTACATAACCAAGTGGGTAGAGGTAAATGATGAAATTCTTGGTTATTGCAGAGTAGCAGATGGGCCAGATTGAACCGATCTTTTGTCAGCTCCTGTCGTTAATGGCATTGGGCCAAGAGCCGGACAAAGATGCGTGACCGCCAATACTACGAAGGGATGTCGGGCCAAGGACAAAAAGGTGTTATCAAGTCCTTGACCGGAAATGATAGCTTGTGTCCGGACATCACCTCAGGAAAGGTCAGGTTCCCAACACTGTTGGACACTAACCTTGCCAGCCCGATAGTGAGGGGCTCGGTTTCACATAGAAAATGCGACAATGCGTTATTGATAATAGTCAATTTTATTTGTTATGATGTGTATATTTTAAAACCTGGAAAAAACACATTTAGATTTGAATATTCGCTCATTCTTTGCAAACTCATGGAGTTGAGAAAGATCAACAAGTTATTGCTTTGAGAGAAATTCATGGTCACATGAGAATGCCATTTTATGTGGTGTTCACCAATCGGGCTTAGGATGGATTATGAAGATCGATAAATGAATCCGAGTGACTTGAAAGGGGAGGAGCGTCGGGATCCAGAGTTGCTCATTCTGAACTGTATGCAGCGCTCGCCGTTCAGGCGTTTTGCTCCATTTGGGCCTGTAAGTCCAATCCCGTCTTAAACGAGAGCGAAACTGAGAGAAGCAGAATAGGACACTTCCTATTGGCCGACTGCAAACATCGGCAACGCCCACATCACTTTCATTTCGCCGCGTTCAACTTCATTGACTGAGTTCAGGGAATTTTCAGGGTCGGTGGGACTGCCCCAAGGTATTTCGGAAGAAAAGAAAGAAGAGAAACGAATTTTCTGCAAGGAACGGAACTTTTAAGCTCGCAGGATTTAGACCCAACAAGCCATTGTAGTGCCTCATAAATGAAATAGTCATTTTTCAGAAAATGATGCAAACTTTGAAAAAGTTGTCAAATCGTTTACAACTGTCCGGGATCGAGTCGTTTCCGAGGCTTAACTCGCACTTCTTTATTTTCACTCAAATCCAGGTCAAAATTAGTAGTGGTGATAAACAATGACTAATAAATTGATTTGTGTCCATCTTCTTACACAATGTCTGGCATCTTTTGTGTCCAATAAAAAACTAGAAAAACGGGCCAAGAGTCAAAGTATAATAAAAGACTGGATGGAGCTCTTTACTTGATTAGAATTTACACCGATTTTCAATATAGGAAAAATGAAAGATTTTTACCCTTTTTGATGCAGAAATTTTTGAATTTCAATTATTGGCATAAGTATTGCACAAAATATGTGATTAATATCATTTTCGTAACCATTGATAGTATTTGCTTCTAACCAGGCAAATCCAGAACAACGCTCCCGCTTAGAAATAATCTAAACGGGATTTCATAAAGGATTGCGCCGATTAGAATATTTCACCGTCAATAACCGTGAGGTACTGACGCGCTGACCGACGTGCTGACCGACGCAGGGGCTTGTTTCACACTCTTTGCTCTGCACGTCTGTCTCTGGATGAAAACAAAAGGCGTGAGTTCAACAAAACCATTCTTTGGTCAAGTTTCAAGTTCCTTAATTTCCTGCCTAGTTTGTTTCTGGTGTAAACAGGCTTTCGCTGATCCAGAATCCTAGGAATATATGCTCAAGAATATGCGTGGAAAAGGTTTGTTAACAAATTGCTTATTTACTTTTGTTGGTTCGTGAACAAATCATTCCTGAAATAAATCAAACCAAAAAATCATTCAATCGAGTCTAGCACTGAAGCAAATATTTAATATGTAGCAAGAATATGACTAAATCGAAATTTATCGTTGAAAATCAGATTCGACTGTATTCCCGACTGAATTGTAGACATCTCGAGTATAAATGGGACGAAAGAAATGAAATATTTTAGTATCCACATGTGTAGAATATTTCAGTTCGACATTATTGACCCTCATGGCTATAAATTCTGCATTCGTTAAGACTACTTAAGGCACATCGTACGTACTATGAACACTGTTAAAGCTGAATTTGACATTGGACAAGTGACCAAAGCATGAATTTTCCTTTAAAAAGCAACTCGAAAGTATTACTCCATTCGAAAAATTATGTTCTGGCTGACAAACTGTATAATGGCCTTGGAGATGGATCGAAGTGTGTTGGAGTACAGTATTGAATTTTATGGCCAAGGTACGAAACTGAAGATGTTGTCCATACTCCAGAAAAGAGCTATTCGTTGGATAAATTATGCGAGGTGGTTATCTCACACTGAATCTTGGTTTCATGAGTCCAAGCTCCTAAAATTGCAAGATTTATGCACACTTAAAATCCTTCAAGTGATGAGGCACTCGTGCTTGCAAGACCTTCCACGATGGAAAAGTAATCCTCGGCTTGTCGGTTGGAGGTCAATTACTCCAAGTGCCAAGTCGGGACTTACACAAAGACTACACGGTTCGGAAAATCGAGATCGCCCGTAAAAAGAAATGATGCTAAGATTTGAAGCACTCATCAAAATGATGATAGTCTTTTGTTTCTATAACACTTTCGGACAAGTTACTTGGCTGTTGAAATTGGCTAGATTGTCCATTTTTCATCTTTTAGCCTGCATTTGAATTTGCCACCAAAATTTGCTTTGACCAAGTCGAGGTGTCTACCAGAGATATATAAATGTCTATGAGGAGATTGATTTCGAGCAAACGCTTTAGCGACGGTAATTTGTGGCAAGACGGCCTTAAGTACATGTATTCGAAGTCTGACTTGAAAATTTGTCTGGACATGGCTCATGGTTTGTGAATACGACTGTTATATGCCTCATAACAAGGTCAGCCACAGTTCAGTTGTTCAGTGTCCTACAAGTCATCGTTTGTACTCATTGGTAATGGCAAGTAATTTTGACCATTACAAACATTGTAACCATTATTATTATTATTTTTTTTTTTAATTTGGGGTGCTAGGGTCGGAGGGATAAGCCTCGCCCGGCCAGCGAAGCTGGCCATCACATCGTCCTTATACTTTTTCCGATAGGCAGTGTCGTGTCCGTGTCAGTTTGGTTCTCTGTCTTTGGGCAGGGTTAGCGTCTAAGAGTTTCCTTGGGAAAGGTCGGGGAGGAGATTCGAACCTGGGACCTCTCTCGTATAAGGAAACTGCGCTAACCACTACACCACGTCTCCTCCCTTTACGTTGGGAAGATGATATATGCATTGATATGTTCGACTTAGTGGCGGGTTATTGCTCCTGGAGCTCAAGTTTTTGCCCAGATTCATTCATGATTGCCTGAAGAAAGTCTCTAACTTAATAAACTTCCAATGGCTCCATTTGACGCTGAATCGTATTGGTCATCTTTGCCAAAGAGTTTTGTATCTAACAAACGAAGGAGTACATTGGTTCATGATTTATTTCATGAAATATACAATAAATGGCAAAAGTACTAATAAGATTGAACATCCACTAATTATGCCACCAACAAAATAACTCTTATGTGGAGGCCAGATGCCCGGAGCCTTGGTGTGTGGAACATCCACTGGTGTGTTCGTCAGTGAGGAATGCCAGCCAGAGCGTGGATTTCCCACCAGTGCACGGATGGCTCCGTGATGCCCTGATGACCGAGCCGTGAATCCCCGATGGTTGGCGCTTGACCCCGTTAGTTGGTCCATATCCCAGACAGTATTTTATCCCTTCCTCAAAAAGGGAGATGGTGAGATTGTATTTGTGCTCGCACCTCTGTTATAATCACCCCTATGTCAACCCGATCTAGTCAACAGAAAAATCAGTCGTCTCATCAAGCTTCAAATGAGAACATGACCTAAAAGACCATCATTCTTGGGTAATCCGAAGCTGATGATGCAGAATGTCATGTCACTGACGATGGAGGGAAGGCTGACATCAATCAAACCATCTCCACGCTCTTGGCCCAATGCACACCCCTTGTCCTATTACAATGTCTTTCAAGTAAAAAACGCCTAGCATCAAAAAAGTGTCAAGCGTCTGATGGAACCACTGCTCTCATTGGATGCTTTGCCATCAAAGCCCATCCATGTACCCAAAGTTACCAGTGTTCATAGTGTCCAAGACTCAAGACCAGAAGTGCCCATGTTTCAGATTATCATGCAGGTCCCTCAACCCGAAGTTCCACGGCCTCAATCGATTCAATCTCATTGTTCAAAGAGGCGGTTCCCTTTCCCGAAACCCCGGTCTTTACCGTTCCAGACACATCAGGCCTGCTCTAAGCGGCGGATGGCGGCGTCCATCGTGGCCAAAATCCCCAACAGAATGAAGTGTTCACGTATGAGAGCTGGATCTGCACCTGTCAAGCCACCCCCAAGGATAATAGCAGGCTCAAGATCGCAAGGCAAAAAAAATGGCAAGATTATTTTTTCTTTTCGTCAATGTATTGATTAATTTGGTGACGCCTTACGCATACCTCTGTTGCTAAATGCAAGGACACTAAAGCTTTAGAGTCTTTAGAGTCCCTGCTCAATGGTATTAAGCCTTCACCTTATGTGATGATGAGACTGTTTTGAAACGCAGCAAATTCACTCTTTGAATTTGGATATGTCTTTATGGAGTGATTTGTGCATGAACTAGCAAGAGCAAATAATATACCGTATTGTAAGCATTTTCTCAATCAAATATTCCTCAGGTTCTGGATGAGCAAAGGCTTGCTTTCACCAGACACTGGGCAGGAGATTTAGGAATGATATTTGATTGTTGACATGTCCAGTTCAAGGCTAGAGTTAGGCTACTTGACATATTGTTGAATGGGTGGTAAAAAGCCAATGATTGACGATTTCAAGATGAGATTGTCGCACATGATCTCTCAGTCCTCAAAACTAGGTGGTCTTCTCGTTAACAAGTTTCAATATCAGCCAGGACGTTATTTCTATATGTTGGGTACAATCCATGCTATTGAGTTCTGCTTGAATTGAGACAAGATATTGAGCAAGTCTCATCTACGAAAGATTTAGGTGTAGCCCTCCAAAGTAATGGAAAGTTCGATGAGCATGTATACGAACTAAAGCATCTTTATGAGAAAACTACACCCTGATCCAAAAGAGGGACTCTATGCTCCAACATGTTGCGACAGACTTGGAAAAGGCGCCGTAAGCGCATGCTTTTCCCTGTATATAAAGCAATGTTTATCTATGAATAAAAGGGCAGTCTACGACTTACCACCCAGACCAACCATTGTTTTTATTTCTAGGTAATACATGGCGACCGTGATTTAGGTTGACCAATACAAACATATCCAGTTGAAGGGGGGTAAGGCATTTCAAATGTGTGGTTGGATACATCGCACGTTGAAGTCCAGAGATAGCATCATGATGCTAACTCTGTACAAGTCGATTGACCAATCACATCTTGAATATGCTTCACCCATTTGGGTTCCAATGAGTTCAGCAGGTTTGCAAAAGGTAGAACAAGTCCCGTCCCAAGATGTTTCACTAGGAACATTGCAGGAATGAGAGAGCTCTCGTATTGGGAGAGACTAGACTTCTAAACTCTATCTTGCCAAACGGAGGTAACAAAACCTGGCAGCGTGAACAAAAAGAAATACTTAACATTTAGCTCTAACTTATGAGTTGTGATATGCCATTGAATAAAAATTCCAAATCGAGCAAAAGCTTTAGGAGCACTTTTGATCCCTTTATTGAATAATTACTCGTACTATATAATGAACTCCTAAACCACGTTTTACATTTATCCGCTTGCCTGTGAAGAGAAACTTGAAGCAGTCGTTGCAGTTATCTTTCAACACGACGGATTGAAATGACGAACCCTTGTTTGAGGCAAAATTCCTGAATCACAATTTTTGTCACTATTAGATAGATAGATAGATAGATTTATTTAAGGAACACTTTGATCATGATTAAATAATGTCGGAATTTTATCATTGCGTTAGCATCTTGATACATCAAAAATTTCATGAGCATGTAATTCCTCAGGTTCTGGGTAAGCAACAGCTTGTTTTCACCAGGACCTGGGCAAATTAACGAAGACATGACATAGATAGTCAATAATGTTACAGAGGCCAAGCTGCAACACGATAACGTGAGTTGGAAGAATTACAAAATCAAATTGAAAGGCTTGTAGGAAATCATATCGGTTTGA
>NC_081445.1:372499-374227 GCF_007210705.1 Tigriopus californicus | reverse complement strand
TTGAAGTTATAAGAAAAGAAGGGACTAAGAAAAAGATACAGAAAAGAAGAACATGAAAACAGAGCAAGCAAATAATTTCAGTGTTAATTTGTTATGTTTACTAGAAAATGTGAAGACGACTTCAGGAATGGGAGGAAAATTAATAGATTTAGAATTGTATTTGGTGCATGGAGTGTTTTGATGAGATTGAGCGGCTGATAATCGTCTAAAAAAAAAAAAATAAATCAATTTCTTAGGATTTTTGTTGGCATACCATAGCAATTTTTGAGTTTGCACGGAGCAATAGAGTACTTCTGTAAGAGATAATCTCTGGTTGTTTGTGTGAATTTAAGTCTTGGTTGATCAATGCCTGGAGGGTTGAAATTATTCTACTCGTTGGGAAAAGCAAAATTCGGTAGTCTTTGTAAAAGTCCCGACTTGGCAACTGGAGTAATTGCTCTCCAACCGCCAAGCCGAGGATTACTTTTCCATTTGAAATTATGATACATGTGGAAGTTCTTGCAAGCACGACTGCTCATCACTTGAACGAATTTTAAGCGTGCGCAAAATCTTGCAATTTTAAGAGCTTGGACTCATGAACAAAAGATTCAGTGTGAGAAAACCACTCGCATTATTTATCCAACGTAATAGCTCTTTTCTGGAGTATGGAACAAGATCTCCAGTTTCGTACTTTTGGCCATAAAATTCAATACCGTATTCCAAAACACTTCGGATCAAGTCATTATAAAGTTGTTTCTTTACATTTTGGGCACTGACTTCGAATTCTGTTCAGACTGAAAAAGAAATTTTCGAATTTTGTTTGCTACACTATCAATGTGGACAGTGCCAGTTGAGTTTGCTATCGAGTTGCATTCCAGAAATCGTATGGATTTTTCATTGGAAGTGGTTGAAACCCACCTCCTCTAACCTACATCCCATTTACATTGAATATTGAAGTTAAAAATTACAATTTTTGTGCCTGATAATCATGAATTTAGATTTATCTATGTTTAAAGTTAATTTATTTATTTCTAAACCATTTGAAATAACGTTCCAGTTGAACATTTGTTTTCTCCTCTAGTTTATCAGGTTGGCTTTCAAAACATTGAAACGTCGTATCATCAGCAAAACTAATGCATTTCAAATTGCTATGCTGAGGCATGTCGTTTATATAGATCAGAAATAAGAGAGGTCCAAGGATGCTGCCTTGAGGAACCCCACATTTAACTTTCAGTTTCAAGGACCTAAATATTTACCTCGACATACTGGTACCTCTCAGAAAGGTAGTTTTTGAACCAAACTATGGACCTACCGCGAATCCGTAATACTCCAGTTTTTTTTATCAATATACCATGATTCAACGCAATCAAAAGCTTTTTTTGAGGTCCAGAATATAGTCAGGTGGACCCGAATCAAAGACACGATAAGACCATCGAAAATAGACCAAAGGAAAGGTGCATTACTCGCTTTGCAGGAAATCATTTATTTGATTATAAGATGTTTTCTTTCACTATTGAAAACGGTGCCCAATAGGTTGATAGGACAGTAGGGCAGCTTGTCGCTCATCTTCGGTGATTGTCTTGATTCTGCAGTAGAATAATACCCTGTCATAATAAAGAAATGTTTTGGATATTTTGACAAGAAACAAGGACTTGGAGTAGCCAATCTTTAATTTTGACTGTTTAACATATTTCTAGAATATCATCATGTTCTCCAAACTTCAAGTTCGTATTTCTATGTTTGGGTGTT
>NC_081445.1:372213-372466 GCF_007210705.1 Tigriopus californicus | reverse complement strand
CTATAGTCAAACAGTCTGGACAAGTTTTCTCCCGCCAAAAACAATGCCTTTTGTTGAGCATGAGTTATTGAATTATTTGATCACATTGCACTCCTCGTGAAGGCAAATTTCAGGACACACCGTTTGACCGCCTGGTTTCTCGTATTTACCTCTCACACATCTATGATTGAGGCCTCTCCAAAAACCAAAATCCTCACAATTCCGGTTCCCTCACAGTTCGTCAAGCAATGCGTTCAGCTCAAAGTCAAAGCAG
>NC_081445.1:371751-372171 GCF_007210705.1 Tigriopus californicus | reverse complement strand
AGAGCCTTTGCTAGGGTTTCCAATTTTCACAAAAAAGGGGTAGAGAAATGAAAACCCGAGATTAGGAATGAATTTTAAATCAGCCCTGGCTCCGCGCCCTAGAAAGGTAGGATCACGTTATCACGTTTTGCTTCTCATTTAAGCGGTTTAGATTTTGCTTGTGTACTCTCTTTCGCTCGTGAAGGGTGCTCTAAACGAAGTCCTTACAGCTAAGGAGCTGGTATTACGGTTTGAAAGAAATCACTACATGGGAGCGTATGATTGGACCATAGAAAACCAAATGGAGTTATCTATGCATTGGACTGATCAGAATGACCAAAACACGCATTGAACTTACACGCATGTTGCGTTCTTGATTGGCGGTCGACAATCCCCCAACGGATCAAAACTGTCTTATTTTGTCATGTTGAAGCAAGGAGC
>NC_081445.1:371372-371721 GCF_007210705.1 Tigriopus californicus | reverse complement strand
AATATTTGAGGGCAGCAAATTGAACAATGAAGGAGCCCGAGAAAGAAGAGAGTTGAAATTTTTTCATTCCTGCATTCCTTACAGCGAATAGAAAAGCCCGTGTAACAACACACACACACCACCACCCCCAAAAAAAGGCGCAAAACCATTTCCGTACCAATGTCACACATTTCACCGCAATTTCCCGGAATGCTCCAGATACATCCAATGATTGCTTTTCCTAGACCTGCTATACAAATAGGTCAAGTAAAGGAAGTTGATGAAAAAATGGTTGCTGGGCACCCTGATTTGGGGCATTTTCTGGAGGGAACAAGCACTACGACACTTTGGAAAATAATTCTACATGGGA
>NC_081445.1:370953-371338 GCF_007210705.1 Tigriopus californicus | reverse complement strand
CCTGACGAGACATGGTACGGTAGCCCTTGGCATTAAGTACCCGGAACCACTCAAGTGGGGTGGGGTGGTGGTTCCATTATACATGTAGCTGGGACAGACCGACGGTTGGACAAATTTGTCCGTGGAGTTGACCGGGGGCCTGAGCACCGGACCTGCAATCAAATAAAACAAATATCCGTTAGTCTAAGACGTGGGGCAGAATTCACCAACACATATTCGAAAGTTTGGACCAGTGAAGTTCCCAAATGGGAAACCCCGGCTCCTTCCAGGGGTCACTTGTAGTGCTTGGATATGATCAAGTTTTATGTTTATGTGACCGCTTAGGTTTTGATGAATGTTTTCTTGATGAGCAGGCGTATGAGCTGGCGTGCAGGCTACAATCTTT
>NC_081445.1:340110-370083 GCF_007210705.1 Tigriopus californicus | reverse complement strand
GGGAGGAATGAAATGAATTGATAGAGCCGGATTGGAATCGGGGAATAGATGCATATTATTGATTTTAAAACTAAGACATCCAGAGCCAAGACTCTCAAAATGAAAAAAGCAACTCGGAGTGGCCTTGCTGGAACCTCCGAGAAACGACCTCATCAACTTGGATTGAGAACCCACGCAACACGAAGAATGAGAGCCAATGCTTTCCAAGTCTTCAAGCTTATGAAGAAGGTGGACGTCACGACAAGTATCGAGACCTGTTTTGCCGTGTTACCCATCCCATTCCAACCCTACAATCCTATGTATAAAATGTAAAGGGCAACCTGGCGGTGGAAAGAAGTTCCACTACATGAAATGCCCACTCATTCAAAACATGGGTGGAAATCAATTCATGAATAACCCCATTTTGAAGATCCACACCTCTCACAGATGTACTATACCGTATGTATTCATTATCGGCAATCATTTGTACTTAAAGTCTGTTCAAACATTACAAAACATGATAGATGATTCTGAGACTGCCTATACCTTGGTCAACTGACCTGACCCAAAGGTCGAAGCTTACCTCGATCAATTGAATGAATGGACCCAAGGTGTTCAGTTTTCAGATAGATCTCATTTGAAGAGGTCTGATTTCTGGTGAGGAGAAGGTTGCCTAGACAGGAAATGGTGGTGAAATTGAAAGTCATTTGCTTTCAGGTTTGTTGCCCAAAATCCATGTCGATCCCATGGCAAGCTGGTTCGTCCAAGTTCATCATACAAAAAGCCATACATTTGTCGAGACTGAAAGCATTCCAGTGTTTGGAATTAACGAAGAAAATTGATCAGAGAGCTACAAGTTATTCCTTCTACACCTCAGAATGATCAAGGATTGTAATCACAATTGGGAATGGCACTCAAACAAGGAAAACAAACTTGATCACTGATGGGGTAAATAACCATGGCTTATTAAGTTACTGAAGCGTTATGTCTTTGATCAAACTTGGTCATCCCTAAGAAACCTGCGGTCTTCCCTGGGTTATTGACACGTATAAAAACGGTAAAGGGGATGTCAAGTGAGGGAAATTCAAGGAAAACTGTGGTCCGACACCCTGATTCTGGGCATTTTAGGGAGGGAGAAGTGAGACAAACATCATAGTTAACTCGCACCATCCGCCCATTGAATTTTCAGTAATGAAGTGATTTTGAGTGAGCTGTGTTACAAAACCCAACATCGTGAAGATACCACAATGATATTTGCTTAGACAAGAAGGTAAAATGAAATAACTGTCAAATTTCAATGCCTGCACAGTGCGGTTTGGCTGGGCATGTTGTCTTTGATTCTACTCCATGGAATAACTTCAGTTGTTTATGAACGCGTTCACTTGACAGACCCTATATTCCTACTATTATAGGTATAGTTACGGTAACTACTATCCTGTATGAAATTGTGGTTATTCCTCAAACTTCATCTGTGGGCAGTTCCGAGTTCACTCTGTGGCCTACTGTCCAACATCTATGCGGGACTCAGATGCTCCATTCCTTCTGGAGAGGACCTATTCCCCTGCTACTTTTATTCCATTGGTATACCCCACGGGGATCCATTATCGCCAATTATATTTAATCATTGTACCTGACCTGTCCGAAGCCTTCACACACCACGGCGCCACCATCACGCATTTTCCTGTTCAATCTTTGTAATATGCATACGACCACGTTCTCTTGGCTGATTCAGCTTCAGAATTACGAATTGCAAGATGCCATCAATGCGCTCCACGGTTATTGCCAAGAGAACGGACTTCAAGTCAATACCTTCAAGACGAAGGCCATGGGTCTCGATAAGGCTTTTGCCTCCCCCCTCTTTCCATATCAATAATATCCCCAACTTTCCTCTACGGTCTTCTTCACCTTTGTCCGGCCAAATGCCATCAACGATGGGATATGACAAAGAATCTGGTCAATCTGGCCCACCCACTCTATCGGTTCTACCAAGAACAACTCAAGATTGAAGAAGTTTGCCTCTACCCAATGGCTTATGCACTGTTTGTGATTCCCCTCTTCACTTTTTTCATGTGCACTGAACCAATTTCTAGCAATCTTTTTTCGATATCACATTCTAGTCAGCTATTTCAGCACTCTGACCGTTTCATTTTTTAGCATTTTATCAATGTCTGTGTTTGATATTTATGCACACATTTTAATACGTCTTAACAAATGACATAAACGGGAGTAGCAATAAAATTAACTTTAACTACATAAATCGATGCCTTGAGACTTTTCTAGCTCAAGTAAGTACTTACGTGTATGATCCGTGTTTGGCGAACTCTGGATAACACTTGGACGGAATCCTCAAAGCCATGGCTGCTTGATTCATGCTATAGATCAAGCCGAATTGGATTCCCAGAAAATATCCTCCGATTGCCAATGTTCCCCACCTCATGATTGATTCTAAACTGGGGACTCAAACCAAATTTGACTCTAAGCGTCTAAAGTTTCTTCTTTTTCATGCCATCATAATAAGTTTAGTAGGCAAGCCTTCTCGCACTTGACAAAATGAAAAAATCGACCCGAATGAAGCACACATTGGAACTAAAACTAATGTGCTTTGCACAGCATTCTGCTTGGTCCCTTTTTTAATCACTTCTCTTCCAAGAATAACCGTGTTTCTTGGCCCTTATTGAATGAAGTCTTTTTACGTTGAAAGTAGGTTCTAGTCAACTATCAAATCTCAAGAGCCAAGAAATTTTTATTGGTGGAGGTTTTTTGAGGGCTGCCATTATATGTAGTTCTGCAAAATCAAAAATACCTTAAATGTTGGAGTATGAAAAGGTTCACAGCGTTAGAATGTCAAGCCCTTATTCGTGGAAAATAAATGAAAGTTTTTTATATCCTTAGTTGGATGTGTTGAAAAGAAGTAAATGAATATTCGAAATAATTAGGGACCCTGAAAAGACAATCCAAAATCATTTTGATCTTCACATGTGACTCTTTCAATCTCAGAAACTCGAATGAATCAAAATAAGTCTCCCGTTGGAGTATCTTCTCAGGGTTCTCAATTTTAAACAACATTTACGTTCCAAGTTTATCAAGTTATCCAAGCATAATGAGGCTTTTAAAGACTCTTATCTCTTTTGCACTAATAAGTGCTTGACGTCAAATGCTTTGAACCTTGTCAACTCTAACATTTCTTGTGTTTTTGATCTTGTAAAACAATAGATAACGACAGCCCTCGAAAAAACTCCACCAATAAGACTAAAGGACCCGAGAGGATAATCGTCTAATCAAAGAGAAGAATCGGCAGAGCCTTGCTCATCTTTTTTATTTAGTTGTCGTATGTGGATATATGACTTGTTGTTTATTGCATAGAGGGCGAGGTATTTATATGAAACACTAGATGGACTATGGAGAGCAAGCATGGAAAGTGGAGAGCTGATGTATAGAACTACCATATTGATGACTAGGCGAGAACATATCCAAAATCCCTGATCCAAGATGCAATGCATCAATTAAAAGAAAACAGGAGCAAGAGCCAGTGAGCATCTCATCAAAAACCAGGACCAGGAGAGCTCGAGGGTCTCAGGTCCCTGATGGCCTCTGAAGCATCTTGATCTGTGACTACAAGATCATCTAAACGCTCAACTTGACAAGCCTTGCCAATCTCAACAAACTCATGGATAGAGCAATGGACTGTTGCCTCTACACTCTCCTGAGAACTGACCTCACCCCCTGAATTACTCTACTTTCCTTTTTCAACTGATCTGTCTCAATGGCGGCCTTAATTCTACCTTGGATTAACTCCAGCTTTCTGTGAAGGCTAGCCACAACTACTGGATTCAAAGTGCTCTGGAGCCTTTTTGTTAGTTTGCAACTCTTTTTGAACAAATTCTGCCTATACTTCGGAATTTTAGACTCTGCCCCGCCATGTGGAACACACTCAGAGATTGCTAGATTGGAATAGACGTCCTCAAAAGCTAGAATCATTTTGTCTAAGGCTACATCTATAGATGATTCTTTCATCTTTGAACTTGAACTTAGCCAGACCGACCTTTTTGGCCGGTCTTTCTCTAGAGCACGCTGGCTTTTGAGTAATGGTCGACCCTATCTCGAGAGCATGATGATCTGACAAATTACTAGGTGTCACATGGACATACTGGATCAGATCAGGGTCATTGGGGAAAAAACATGTCGTGAACGCTATTCTCCCTAATGGCTACAGCCACATTTTGGGAGAGTTTGCGCAAGATCGCAAACTCCTCCAGCTTTTCAAACGACTGAGATGTCGATTTCGAAATAAGAATGTACCCATCGGGACTCACTCTACAACGCTAGCCGGAAAATTAAAGTCCCCAACAAAGAAAACTTTCAAGCAAACTGCCTGATCGAACTCATTTCCGGTGAATTGGAGAGCTGACATAAAGGAGCTTACTGAACAAGAAGGGGGCCTACATATTGTTACAATGGACAGATCAAGACCTTTGAGATGACAAAATGAGACCTCTACTTCTCCATTCGACATTTTTACATGTCTAATGTGCAGGTCATTTCTAAGATATAGGCATACACCCCCATTTGGGAATATGGGATTATCAGGGCGTATCCTATTACAACGAACTAAGTTGAAATCGACTGTGGTTAGTTCTTCATCTAAGACCCCTGTTCGAAGCCAAGTTTCTGTCATTGAAATGAACGAGACCTGCCTTTCTTAATCTAGTTCCTCAAGAACCTTGATCTTTATGTCTTTTTGGAAATAAGACAATGCACATTCAGATAAAGCCCTTTTACGGGCTGATTGCCCTTCAATGGACTAGTGCTATCAAAAATTTTGACTAGACCTTCTCACCTTAAAAATTGTACTTTTGGATAAAACACATTGTTGCCCCCGTCACCCTATAATTACAAACGAGAGCAATGATCTGTTCCCGAAATCCGGTTTGGGATTAAGTTTCCGTCCTTTGTGCATTGTGCTAGTCCTTTTTGATTGCAAGCTCTGTAATCGGCGACGGAAGAGAAACTTTGAATTGATAAGAACTTGAATTAACCGATCGTCAGAAACTGTATATCGAAGTCTTAATTTGATTCCATGTAGAAACCTACGTCAAGAATAAACTGTTGAACTGAGATGGCCAGAAGTCTCAATATCTCTTCCGATCCCACGCCTTGAGTCGGCGGGTCAATATCGTCTCAATTCAAAAACCCACCTTCCCCGATTGCCTGACGTAAAGGTGTTGATAAAAATGACGAAAAAAAACGAGCGGAAAGCTACGCGCCGTAACATCGGCCCAAAGAAGGCTCGAGCAAATGTTGGAGAGGCCCGAGGTGCCATTAGGTCAAATTCGGATAACTTTCGAAAGATCCTGCAAGTTGTTGTGTGAGCTCGAAGAGGAATGGCAAGATGTGTCACCCGATAACGAAGATGAACAGAGGGAGTGGGTTGTTTAGGGCAAAGAACATGTTCAAGAAAAATTGTTCTTAAACAAAACTTCGAGAACATGCTACAGAAGCTAGAAGTGAGTCCCATGGACAGCGTGTCTGTTGTCTCAAGGAAATCAAACACGTCTGTTGCAACATCCATTCGGTCAGTTGCCTCCGCCCGTGTCGAAGCGGCAATATGTCAAAAAGGTCTTGCCGCCAAGAGGGAGGCCTTGGAGTTATCTAGAAAGCTCGAGGCCGAAGAAAGAAAACTTGCCCAAAGAAGAGAAGCATGACCAAAATCTTGGAGAACGTCCTCAGAGCCCAGGTCGAGGCGTCTTTGTCGAAGAGGGATCTTCGTGTTTTTGATGGAAAACTAACAGAGTATCGAACGTTTATGTGCTCGTTTTGCTTCCAAATCGAAAAGAAGTCCAAGTCACCCGACGATCGCCTGCAATACCTCTTACAATGTACGGCTGGCCAAGCATACGAACTTATCTCCCCCTGCATTTACATAAGTCCTAGCGATGTTTTTTCGACAAGGCCACAACACTGTTGGCGTTGGAATATGGGAGTAAGTTCGGGATCACTAATGCCTATCGAAAAGACTTGGAAGAATGGCCTGCTATGAAGGAGGAACCGGAGAAACTGAAGAAATTTTCCATCTGATTATCGCGAAGTGCTACAGCTATGACCGAGCTTGGAAATGAAACATCGCGCAATGATCCGGATTTTCTCGTGAAAATAGTCTCCAAGCTACCAACCTCTTATCAGGCAAAATGGAGTCATAAAGTGATGAGCATTGAACAAGATCTGAGGCAAGAAGTCAGCTTCCACGATTTGGCCAATTTCATTCGAGCCGTGGCCAATGAGTGGAACCATCAGGTATTTGGCCTGAAATCAAAAGTACAAGAGTCGCTCCCACAGTCAGCTTTATAAATCAAGTCCACTCGAAACTTGAACTTAGCAACTAGCTCTAACCCCATTCCTGCTGAACCGAGAAAACTAGGAGTTGAGTGTCCTTTTTGCGGGAAGCAGCACGATGTAGACGAATGCTCTCTAGCTTTAGCCATGAAAGTGGAGGAGAGGCGGGATGTTCTTAGAGAAAGAAGATTTGGTTGCCTTGAATACGGGCGCTTTGTTCAAGCATGCCGTCAGAGAAGAACGTGTGCCACCTGTAAGCTAGGACATCCCACAGTTTTGCATCAGTATTGGAACACCCGACCGGATGGTCTATCTAATGACATTGAGTTAAAAGCCAACGTTCGTGGAGCTCAAGTGCAAAAAGTTCCTGAGATAGCACCAGGTCATTCAAACATTGTTGTTGCCGTGGTCCCAGTAAAGATCCGGGGACAGAACTCGGGCCAGGATATCGTCACTTATGCTGCTTTGGACCCCTATGGTACCGACACCTTCATCAAAGATGACCTTGTAGGCAAATTGGGAGTAAAAGGCCAGCCAAAAAAGGTTTCTTTGACATCAATGGCTCAAAGGAACAACCAGATTACCGCCAGAGTGGTGCATGGATTGAAACTTTCTGACCTGGAGAACGACCACACGATCACATTGCCAGCGGCTCTTGCCTACAAGGACCTACCTGTGGACCGTGGAGATATTCCCTTAAGAGATCAAATTCAGAAGTGGCCACATCTTTCTGATTTGCCACTGGTGTGGTCAACCGCTCAGGTGGGGGTTCTAGTCGGTATGAATGTGCCCGGAGCATTGAGACCATTAGAGGTGGTGCATGGAACCGATGATCAGCCCTACGCCATAAGAACCTAATTCGGATGGACAATACATGGCCCAATGGCCAGTGGCTCGGTCCTTCCATGGATGATCGAGAATGGGAAGTCAAGGTGACAGAAAGCACGACTCGAAAAAAACGGTGTGGACGACCAATTAAAATCTGTTTGAACAATAAAAGAGGTCATTGATCTTCAACAAGAAGTGGTCGATCTGTGCGCAAAGGAGGGCTTCAACCTCTGCAAATTCATGGCAAACCATGCTGAAGTACTCAAAGGACTGCCAATTGAAAATCGGGCCAAGTCTCTGCGAGAAATTTCGCTCGACACTGGCAATATTGAGAATCGAGCATTGGGAATCTTATGGAAACTGTCCTGCAAGGCTGGCATTCCGAAGATTGACACCAGGGGCGAACTTAGGCTGGGATGATACCTTGCCAACGTATGATCTTACCAAGGTAGCATGTATGTATGTATGTATGTATGTATGTATGTATGTATGTATGTATGTATGTATGTATGTATGTATGTATGTATGTATGTATGTATGTTATGTATGTATGTTATGTATGTATGTATGTATGTATGTTATGTATGATGTATGTATGTATTGTATGTATGTATGTATGTATGTTTGTATGTATGTATGTAATGTATGTATGTATGTATAATGTATGTATGTATGTATGTATGTATGTATGTATGTATGTATGTATGTATGTATGTATGTATGTATGTATGTATGTATGTATGTATATGTATGTATGTATGTATGTATGTATGTATGTATGTATGTATGTATGTATGTATGTATGTATGT
The DNA here is from genome assembly GCF_007210705.1 of Tigriopus californicus. Taxonomy (NCBI): domain Eukaryota; kingdom Metazoa; phylum Arthropoda; class Copepoda; order Harpacticoida; family Harpacticidae; genus Tigriopus; species Tigriopus californicus. Next base: position 362,136 of record NC_081445.1, on the reverse strand, counting down.
ATGTATGTATGTATGATGTATGTATGTATGATGATGTATGTATGTATGTATGTATGTATGTATGTATAATGTATGTATGTATGTATGTATGTATGTATGGTATGTATGTATGTATGTATGTATGTATGTATGTATGTATGTATGTATGTATGTATGTATGTATGTTATGTATGTAATGTAATGTATGTATGTATGTATGTATGTATGGTATGTATGTATGTATGTGTATGTATGTATGTAGTATGTATGTATGTATGTATGTATGTATGTATGTATGTATTGTATGTATGTATGTATGTATGTATGTATGTATATGTATGTATGTATGTATGGTATGTATGTATGTATATGTATGTATGTATGTATATGTATGTATGTATGTATGTATGTATGTATGTATGTATGATGTATGTATGTATGTATGTATGTATGTATGTGTATGTATGTAATGTATGTATGTATGTATGTAATAACTTTATGTATTATATTTGTATATATATTATTACTTTACTTTATACTTACTATATTATATTACTTTGTATGTATTAACTTTAATCACGTAGTGAGCATCCTGAGTCTATCAAGAAACAAGTCCCCTATACTTAACATCGTAAATTGTGGAATATGGTTATATATTTTTTTTTGAAGTGTTTTAGTCCAACTTCAGACTGGCAGCATGCAAAAGATCAGTGTGCCAACTACATTTTATTGAGAAATATCACACTTATTCCTTAAATCCATGGTGGATCAAATTTGTCATAAATCATTCAAAGCTTTGCCATATTATGTAAGGCAAATTTACGACCTCATTTTAGATGCACCTGACTCCCTGTCGGGAAGGTTTTCAAACAAAGCCCATGTTCGTTGACAATTGGCTGCCAATCAGATCGGTCGAATTTGATGACGTATACTCAACCTCGCGTATCTATGCTTAGAGTATCTACAGCCCAGCCCAGCCCAGATCAGAAGTTCTTAACTCATTCATCTCTGGTTGGAACAAAGCTCATGGATGCTTTTGAAATCGTACAGTATCAAATACCTTTCGTACTTTCTTTGAACAGTGTTCAATTCCCACTTTATTGATCTCTCCCAATATGAGGGCTCTCTCATTCCCTCAATGTTCCTAGTGGAACATCTTTGAACTTGTTTGGTCTTTTGTAAACCTGGTGAACTCATTGGGGCCCAAGTAGACTTTTACAGAGTTGACATCGAATGAGTTGCTCATCGAACTTTCCATTATTTTGGAGGACTGCACCTAAATCTTTCATAGATGAGACAATTTTGATATTTTTTCCCATTACCTGCAAGAGGAGTATTCAAAGGTGTTGACCCAAAGGTCATTGAGCGGAATTTCATTCTGTTGAAGTTCATATTACTCTCAGTAACTCAAGAGGAGATTCTATGTAGGTCCTTTATGGTGCTTCTACACGAGAAACAGCTTGTCTGAAAGTTTCCCTAACAATTTCGGAAAATTTGGAATTAGACAAAGAGTTCTTCTCTGACCCGTCTACACGCGAAACCTCGCATCCAATATAGTTTGCCAAACAGTTCTTGAGAAGGCACTTCAAAACGGCTACAAAGAAAGAAGCTAGAAAGGGCTGCTTACATTTCTGATTTATTTAAACGACAAGAGGAGCTGAAACACATTGACGTGGCGGGGCCAATATCACACAGGGCATTATGGGCGAGGCCATGGCCGCATAAATAGTAGGTAGAGATATATGATGATAATCTTGTTTATTACGGTCGGTAGAGTAGGTGGGTCAACCAGGTCCTTCATTATTCCATTTCCTTCTGTGCATTCATATGTTGGCTAAAAATGGTGGCTACTTTAAGGCATGTTTTACCTCTTTCTATAACGACCATAACCTACATGATGGTTCACTCTTAACGGGGCCAAATAAAGACCAGTACCCAAGCCATTGGACACAGCTGGTGATGGAAATCTAGGTGGTGGCAGAGGAGATGATAGGCCACATATCTTATTGACTACATTAGCAGTCTCTTGTCCAGAGATACAGGTGCACGACCGTCAATATTTCAAAGGAACATTGATCCATCCATCCATCCATTGGATCGGTTTTCACCCTCCATGCTTTCAAAGAGGCTACTGCTGGTCATTTCCAGCCATTATACTCCAGTTTGCACTTATTGAATTGTTTAAGATTTGTTCAAGATTAATGATATTGGAATTCAAAGATCGTGCAATAGTTGGCTCTTTTTTGCTCATTAGTGGTTTAAACACCTTTCATTCACTGTCAAGGAAGGCTTGGATGTTTCTGGCAACCACTGACATCAAATATATTTTGAAACTTTAAACGAACTCTTCTTACTCACTCGAGTTTTTGTTTTCACTCAAGTCAAATTTCTATGTTCGTCCATGTTGCATCACCCGTTCAGCTTAACCTCAACCTTAACAAGTGAAAATTTGAACCATAGGAAAAAACCGGGTTGAGGAGAATTCTTCTACATACATTATCCTTGAGCTACAGCCTAAAACTTGTCATGTTCATCCCTTTAATTTTGAATGTCTACGTATGGCGAGTGAATCTGCGTGGCTGGGATAGCGTGACTAAGACTTTTTCAATTTCTGGCCAAGAGGTTCAGTTGTAGTTTCTAAATTTTCCGTTAAACAATTGGGGTACATTTGCCGGGGTCAAATATGTCCAGTTTCCTCTCAAATTCATTGACTAGCCACTGATGAGATCAAATAAATAATCGCACGAGTCATTTGTTCACGTCATATTTACCAAACGTTAAAAAGTCGCAAAAGCATTTTTTAGTTTTATGTCCTCTTTTTCTGAAAAAGAAATGGGTCACGGTAATGCTTCAGTGAGTAATTGTAACGTCAGCTCACTTTTCAAAGTTCAAGCATAGAAGAAGCAAAATAGAAGAAAAAAAATCGAGTTTGTTGTGTTTTTTTACTGCAGCTGAAACGGCAATTAGAACGATGCACCATAGAAGAAGAAGCATAGAAAGGGAAAAATTGAGTTTGCTATGGTTTTATACTACGTGAGAAACGGTTTTGCTTCACTTTGCTCAATCAGACTCCTTTTTCACAAACTAAGCGTCAAACCTTATCTGTGATCTTGTCCCCTTGCTCCAATCCCACTTCATTTTCAGTCCACTTTGCAAGCAACAACACAAAGTCATTATTTTTACAAGTAGGCACTCAAATTCTAATACGGAATGTTATCCCTGTATATTTCAGGTGGGTGTGAAATTGAATCTGATTGCATTTGATTGTTGCTTTTTCGTCAGGTTAGCTCAAAGCTAATTACACTTTATTACAACTCTTCGTGTTCCTGTTCAAAAAAATTCTCACTTCCAAGTCAAGGTCGATTAGAGCTCCATTGCCAAATTTGTGAGCAACTTAGGGGAGGTCACTCATTGTCAAGGTGCCGATATTGAAAGTAATTCAATTATAAGTTTGTTCGATAGAGTTGTCAAAGTTCAATAAAGGCACAAGCCTAAATAGAAACTACTGGGCGAACGTGGGCGATGTTTTCATTTTCAAACTTTATTTGCCTTGATAACAAATGAAAAACAAAAATTGACACACCGTGTCCTTGGAAGTTGAAGTGGAAACTCACACTATTCAAGGGCATTTGAAGAGACCAAGATCACACTACTGCCAACGCCAGTTCCAGCCACATTCCACCAAACTATGGATAAACTAATCAAATTACCAACGCAAGCATCACCACTTTCTTTTGCTTTGAGTTACGCTTTACTCCAAAACAATAAGTAGGGCTAATGAGAATTGATCGAAAATTAATAACCTCTATATTGCCAATGGCTTCACCATCGACCCTAAAGGGCCCTACATGATAGGAGTTTGCAATGCCATCAGCGACGTGAGCAGACACAAAGGTCTGTTCAATCTGACCCACACACTCTACCGCAATAACCAAGATTTTCATCATTTACCTCTACCCAACTGTTTATGTACTATCTGCAATTTCCTTCTTCACTTTTTTCATGTGTACTGTACCAATCCTAGTCAAACTCACTGTGAAATGACTCCCTAGTCAACTATTTTAGTAGTCTTGACCATTTTATTCGTTTATCGATCGATTTTTGTTTATGATTTTTATTCATACAGTTTTATATATTTTACAATCTGACATGACCAAGATTCGCAATAAAGTTTATATTATATTATATAAAAGAGAAAAAAGCCTTTGGATTCGATCTGACCTCCTGAACTACTGCACTCTCCGTTTTCAATTGGTCATTTTCGATGGAGGTCTTAATCTTACGTTTGATCGAACCCAATTTTCTTTAAAGGCAAGCCACAACCACGTGACTTGTTATTTTCACGCGGTTTTGCTAGGTTCCAATATTTCGAATTTTTTGTCCGTGTCCAGCCATTCGGAACACATTCAGATATTGTTGGAGTGGAACAAACTTCCTCAAAAATTAGAATCCATTGATGGTTCCTTTTTCAGCATTGAAATAAGGTCAAGCTCCCCTAATCTTCAAAGTGAGAGAAATTTGCCTATAATTACTGTGGGAGCGACTTAACTCCTCCTTCAAAAATCAGAACAACATGAACTAGCTTCGGAGAGGATGGAAACTAACCCTCTAGTCCAAGGTGTATGGAGATACAGAGGCAGGACGACAATGTGGTAACAACATGGTTGCCCCATTACTACCCACAGAGTTACCAGAGCCGTCTTTCTCGGGCAACCTCGGCACAACTTTTCGAGGATAATTGACCAAGTCCGACCTGTTCATTTCGTATAGCTGACTCGGATCAAAGAGAAGAAGGTTGTGTCCAAACAACTAAAATGTCCTTGCATAGCAATTACCTATCACTCCTTCTTGGTCTCCTGCTTGGCCCTTCATCAATGTAATCACTCATGTCTATTCCAGACTAAATACCCGACCAGTTTATGCATTGCAAAAGAACTTTGCATTTTACTCGCCATAAACATTCATTATAAACGAAAATGAGAGGTTGCGCAATATCTTTCTCAAATTTGAGGAGCATACTTTTGAGAACGGGCCTGGTATTGGCTCTTCTTCTTCTCTGTTAATGTGCAAAGTAATTGCTTCATGTATTTGAAAGAGTTTTCTTGGACCATCAAACAAGAAAAGCTTTGTTATCATATTGGAAATATGCACTGAGTTTTTTTGTAAATCAAGATGACGTTTTTCGCGAATCTGCTGCAAGCCCTTCCAATCAACTTAACACTCAAGTCAACGTTTAGAAGTGTTTCAACCATTGTTTGGGTAAATCCTTGTCATTTATTCAAATCTAAGAGAAAAAAATGCCTATAGGAATGAAATTTACAGTAAAGTCATATTTGGCAGACCTTTTAGTTTCGTCAGGTCCTAGACTTAATACTGTAAAGCTATAGATTGAAATATTGTAAAATGATAGATTGCCAAAATCAATAAAACATAAGTTTTTTACTTCATTACTTAAAAATAAAGATCAATTGGCTTAAAATTACACTTTTACTTGACTATCAAATTGACTATGACAAACATAACATTGGAAATCTTTTTGGCCCTCTCATGAAAAGTTGATTGTCAAATCTTCATTATCAATACATTTTCAGACTCTTATCATCAAAATTGAAGCGAAAAAGCGGCGAAATTCAAACTCAAACGAAGAGCTGTGTCTGACCCCCCTTGCCCTGATCCATGATGCAACGCATCAAGTACGAAAAGACAGGAGCAAGAACCTGTGAGCATCTCATCAGAAACTGAGATGTCACGCCATCAGGGCCAGGAGAGCTCGAGAGTTTCAAGTCCCTGATAACCTCTATAACATCTTGATCTGTAACTACAAGATCATCTAAATGCTCAACTTGACAAGCCTTGCCAATCTCAACAAACTCATCAATAGAGCAATGGACTGTTGCTCTTAAATTCTTTGGAGTTGAAAATACACCAGAGAACTGATCTCCAAGCATGTTGACCATAGCCTCTACATTGGTTATGATTTTCCCGTTAAACTCAAATGGCCCTACAGGGTGTTTCATCTTTCTCTTAGAGTTTGCATGAGAGAAAAATGCCTTCGGATTCAACCTGACCTCCTAAACTACCCTACAATCCTTTTTCAACTGATCTGTCTCACTGGAGACCTTAATTCTAAATTGGATCCAACGTTCTTTGAAGACTACTTGCGACTATTGGATTCAAAATTGCTTTGGCGCCCATTTGCCAGTTTGCAATTCCTTTTGAATAATTACTTTCTTTACTTCGGAATTTTAAACTGTGCCCCGCCTTGCGGAGCACATTCAGGGATTGCTAATGTGGAGTAAACTTCCTCAAAAACTAAGACTAAGTCTTCAATGGCTGCATCTATGGACGATTCCTGTTTCAGAATTGAAATCAGGTCACGTTCTTCTAATCTTTCTACAATTAGAGGCCACTCTTCGTCTTTGAACATAACCTTTGCCAGGCCTTTTTGGCCGGTTTTACTCTAGAGGACGCCAGCTTTTGAGCAAAATTCGACCCTATACATTGTGATGCGACAGATTACTAGGCGTCACATGGACATTCTAGATCAGATCAGGGTTATTTGAAAAGACCAAGTCGATAACGCTATTCTCTCTAGTGGCTACACCAACGTGCTGGGAGAAATTGCTCAAGATCGCAAATTCTTCCAGCTTTTCGAACGACTGAGATGTCGATTTCGAAATGGGAATACACCCATCAACCTCCCACTCTATAACGCTAGCCGTTAAATTAAAGTCCCCTACAAAGAAATTTTGAACAAATTGCCTACCATTACAACGGGATTTTAAAACCATTGTGCCGTCCTTTTTAAAAGCCAGACAATGCACATTTGAAAATAGGTCCTTTACGTGCTTGTCTTTTGACAGACCAAGTTCACAATATCTTGGACCATCCTCTCCACTTGTAAAGAAAATTCTGATTATCAAATGTGATGATATAGTAATATTGAGTCTTTATTGTAAGATGGTAGACATGATCATTATCGTCCTCGAACCAGATCCCGTCTAGCGTCTAGAGCGGGAAGACCAACAGATATCTATGGTAGTTCGATTCTACCACACAATTACGAAGTAATGTTCTAGTAGAGGCAAAGCATGAGCTAATGGGGAAGGTTGGGTTTGGGGAATGGGTTGGAAAGCTACATTTGAATAGAAATGTAGAGGAAGTTAAGCTGGTTAAGATGGGGGCGTGAGGCGTGGTTTAGGAATAGGGTCAGCTCTAAAACTACGAACCTGAGGTAACTATTTTCACGCCTTTCTTTGCGTCCCTTCTTCAAGGAAGGAGGTACACCATATTTGCATTTGTATTTAAAAATATTTAAGCCGTGTGGCTTTCTTACAGGTGCGAAAAATGGTGGGCATATTGTGGAATCGAGGGGTGAGCTGAGGGTAAATGACAGGTGTGACGGATTGAAAGGTTATAAAGGACAAGAGTTGATGAATTTTGCTCTGCCATTTTTGAACTGTGTTAATGGTTTGGCATTTCGGGTAAGTGGACCGATCAGTTCCAGAGGGCCTTCCCTGTACATAGAAGGTGGCATCCTCCGGCACCGCGAGGTTCACATCCCCTTTGGCCTGGCTACTTGTTGTTCGTTGTTGGTCGATTGGTTTGGTTGGTTGCAGTAGGATGTGATCTGGATGCTGACAAGTGTTCATGATCTTCCAAGTCTCTATTAGGGCGGACTCAACCGCCATCTGGTTAACAGACTTTTGTCCCAGGGACTCATGAAGGTCCTTGATGCTCACGTGATCCTTGAGTTTCACTCCAAGCAGTTCTCTGAGCACGTTGTTTAGTCCGACCTGGAGGTCTCTTTGGATCTGCGATTGCTCTTGGTCGACCTTGGTCCTTATCTTAAAAGATAAAGTAAGACAGTAACGCTACTTTAGACATTATAAGCGACTCCACTGCAGGTTTTAGTTGAGAGCGTGGTAACTTGGATAAAAGAAGCCGAAGGGTGCCCAGGCCAGCATTCACCTTCTTTCGCAGATTTAGGAGATGATGATTCCATTTGAGGTCTCTCCTCTCTGCATTTCGACCCCAGGATTTTGCACGTACGAGATCCCTCAATGGATGCATCTCCCACGCGGATTTTCACAGGCTCGGTATCACTCCTTCCACACACCATCACTTTTGTCTTTGAGTCGTTAGTCTTAAGTAGTTCGACGAGGCATACGTGATCATTGGCTTGCGCTACACTTTCAAGACACGTCTTAAGTTCCGGGATACTGTTAGCACCCACTGTCACGACAATATCGTCTGCATATGCCGTGTAGCCCATTTGAGTACCTTGGAGCAACCAGAGTGGGAAATCTGCGGTGTACAATATGAATATCACTGGGACAGAACTGATCCCTGTGGTGTCCCAACATTAACCGTGATTGGCCTTGATAGTTATCCATTGCACTCCACTTGTTGTACTCGGTCCTTCAAAAACGACCGCATCCAAGAACACGCCACCACTCCAAAGCCGACAATCTTTAGCTTTCTTTCAAATATCTCACTATCAACACAATCTAAAGCAGAGCTAAGGTCAAACTGAGGAGACCTGCAGGACCTTTTATTCGCAGCCTTGCCAAATTGAGCTGAACCGAGGAACAGGGCCGACAGAGTAGAGTGTGAGGCTCGGAAACCAGGTTGTCCATGTGAGAGTATGTTTTCGTTGGTCAGGTATTCCTCGATCTGCCGTTTTGCGAGCCGTTCCACTACTTTGGAAAGGACAGGCAGTAGGGCCACTGGCCTGTAGTTCTTGCACTGGGATCGACAACCTTTTTTATGGATTGGTATGATCTTTGTGTGGTTCCAGTTTTCCGGGAAGACACCCGTTTGGAAAGACAGGTTTGCAAGCAGACACATTGGTCTGGCTAAGACCCTCGCAGCCAGCTTTGCAATCTTCGAGCTGATACCGTCCAGGCCAGTGCTCGGTTTTGACTTTAAGTTTCTGAATTCCTCAAACACTTCCCATTCCCCTACCGTATTGAATTGGAACGTGTTCTTTATCTTAGATGCCTGAAACCATCGTTCAAAAGCATCCTGCACGGTCCCGTGATCAATTGAACTACGGATACTGTCCACTTTGCGCTGAGAGGATGAATTCAGAGCGCAGGCCTTTTCTTTGTCATCGGTGACGTTTATGCCCTGGGAGTTTTCTATTTTCGCTATAATCTTCGTTGTTTCGATCCTCGTATCTCGTTCACTACTCCCAGACGTTACCCTCACTTATTCTGTCCAGATACTGTGCTCGAGTGTCTTGTCGTACTTTGGCCACATAACGGTTACGTAGCTTCTTTATACTTCGCCTGAAATTCCTGTTGTTCAACGCCCTGCTCCGTTTCATCTCAAGCCATGTCTCGTCGCGATCCTTTAGGAGTTGTTTAGTCTCCTCACTTAGAGCTGAGTTGTTGGCTACCGGGTATCCTGAACCGCCTGACAGGAGCATGTCTGTCCAGCGATTCCATCCTCCTCCTCTTGATGAATTCCGCCACGTAACATGGGTCACGTTCGTGCTCCAAGTACGACCACGGACATCAGCCAGGTCTTGGACGAAGTCTGCCTCCACAAAGTGTTTGAAAGATCGCCTGGTTACCACTTTGTCGTCCACACGTGTTTTGATCTTGCTCCCGGATAACTGTATTATTATCATCGCGTGATCACTGGATCCCCCTTCAATCACCTCAAACAACGGAGGGACCCGCCGACGTATACATGATCAAGCCACGACCTGTACGGTTCTTTGCCGACAACTAACTTCGAAACGAATTGCCCGATGGAATCAGATTCAAGTTGCATTCAATTGCAGCCTGATTCAAGATGTCCACCAAACCTTTTAAACTGTAGGTTGGGTCGTCGCACCTATTCAATCCAGATTCATGTCGCCACCAATCACTTCACTGCCCCACCTGCTGAGGCCTCCGACATTTGCTTGCACAGTTCTTGAAGTCGTTCTTGTTTTTTATTTGACGTATTACGCTGCTTGTCGCACCATTCCTTGTAGATACCACCAATTGTAATTTTTCTGGAATTTTCGCATTGCATATCCACAATGTCGACCCAGATCGATGTGATGCTTTCGTTCATAAGATCATCCTCCTTCTCTAGTTCATACTTGTCAGGTCTAGGATTCAGGAAATCGCACGGGCTTTATCGGATGCAAGTGGAAATGATTCCTGACAGCCAGCGTAAAGAAACCCCGGGGAAGCAGCCGCGCAGGTAAAGTTAAGAAAGTCGGTCTCGGAGAGGAAAAGCAGGTCCAGTCCTAGGTTCTTAATCAGTCGTTTGACTTCTTCCTCTTTTGTCCAGAATCCTCTTCGTATGTTCCAAAATGCTATTCTCAGTTCCTTCTCGCCGTGTCCGTTTCCTTTAGAAATGTTAATCCTCGATTTTTTCGTTATTTCTTGCCTACAAAATCCCGCCTTCTTTCTGCTTTTGCATCGATTGCTTTTAGAAAAGGGATTCCCCTTGGGTCCACGATGATGCATTTTTTTCCGTCCGTCCTATCCTTGTTTTCCCTGTCCGCCTCCTCGTAAAGTCTCGCCAAATTGTTCCGCTGCATACGTGGAAGATCATCGCCCACCTTGACTTCCTTTAACTTTGTAAGAAGAGTCCCGTCCTTCTTCAGCTTGATCCACGATTTCATTACCAATGATTTCTCAACATTCCTTCCCAATTGAATCAACAGCGGGCGGTTTTTTCCCCGCTTTGACTCTCCAATTGGCCTCACGAATGCTGGACGGGCTCGTCTCATGTCTCATGGACTGACGACAGATGTATGGGTGAAAAAAGGACAATCTACCTTTGAACATCCCTTCCTCCTATTGTACTCCTCAAGGCCGAACTTGAGAAGCTTTTGACACCATTTAGGGTGGTCAAAATGACAGCCTTGTCCGTTTTTCAGGAAAAGGCTACTTTTGATGAATAAGACAGACTGTCTTCTCTACAACTACCTTCTTCTGTTAAGATTCAAGGAGATATACCTCTCCTGCCTCTACATTGACTAGATCAGTCGATCTATCGACTTCTGAGCCAGCAGCCTGGTCTGATTGACCTAAGCAGCTAAAGTCTCAATAAAAAAGGGTTTATTGACTACAGAAGGATCCTTCTCTGCCTAGATTGTTACGATACAAAGAACCCGGCTCAATGCAAAAGGTGACTGACACCCTGGAGAGTGGGTTGTTGTGTGCAAGAAATAAGTGAATATGAACTCACTCTACTATTAATACCAGAATACATATTACTCGTTTTATCTAACCCTCCCTCAGTTCACCCGGACATAACATGGCGCAGTCGGCACTCAGGAGCACTTCCAAAACAGTATGGATACAAATTTCCACCTAACTAGTATAGTGGGAGAGTTAGATTCGAAAATTTGAAACACGCGGCCAATCACTTGGGGCGTGGAGAGATTAAAAGAGGTTGAGTGAGACTGGGAATTGATTGGAAGAGGATCATGTCAACGCAAGCCAAGACTGAAATCATAGAGGAAGCAAAGCCTGGAGATTGCGATGAGAGATAACCAGGCGGCCTCGCTTTCAGAGCAAATGGGTGACAGCTGAATGGCTAATAGTGTATGGTAGCTGATTATCCGATCGGCTTGAGTAGCACTTGTTCTTAGTTACCGATTCAGCTCCAATAAAAAAAACAAAACAAACTTGATTCTTACTCGTCTATGTTACTTCTTCTATGCTGAAATGGAGATGGCGACGTCTTTGATGGAGGAGGAGCTAAGAAACTTTCAAGAGGCAGAAATCAATCGGATCAATCAATTGCAACAAATGCTAGTCCTCTAACAACAACAGATGGCTGCTCAATTCGATGCTCAACAAAATCAACTTTTAAAAAAAAGTTGGAACGAGAAGCGCAGCTCTTGAAAGAAAAAGACCTGGAAGAGCAGATGCGGGAAGAAAGAATAATAATTGGAGCAACATACACAGTCACGAATTGATGCTCAAAAAGCCCAGCTTGATGCTCAAACGCCAGCTCATTCAGAGGCTATGGACTAGACTTTTAACTTTTACTGAAAAATACAAAACCCAAAAAAACGAAACGAAAAAGGGCCCTCTTTCGTTTTTTTGAAAATTTCGGAAATGCTTTCTTATGGCATCTAGTGCCCTGTTTCAGAAAAGTACGACAGTGAGGTCAGCGTACAATTGCGGTTGAATTTTGAACCTTCAATTCAGTTCCAAAATAATGAGTTCACGTGGGTCCAGGATTCAAGCCAAGCACATTAAAATAAAAATATGTGTTTTTTCGAGTTATATGTGGCTTTATTTACCCTCCAGGCACCCTTAAACGTCATTTGAACGTTATAAACACCACCTTTTGAGCCATTTTCTACATTATTTGTTGAAAAATACAAAGATTGAATCTGGTGTTCTTCCGATTGCAGTTAATGATATCTGAAGAGTAAGTCTTGCGAAGCCATGGAACAACCTTGTCCTTGTCCTCCATGATACTGGCCGGTTTTTGTCTCCGAAAGGCCGATCGATGGTGGAGGGGGAAAGACGCGATATTGGAGCCCAAGACACGGGTCTGTTTGGCTTTTGAAGTGAGGCTCCACCGTGAAAACTTTCTCGTTGGTCCAACAGATTGGGCCGGTCATGTCAGCTTGCAGCAACTTCAACAAAAGCTGACTTCTGGCCAGCCTTTTGCACATAGAGACTTCAGTGATCAGGTGTCGTTTGGATTTACGGTAGCCTTTTAGCCCAAGATCCTTGTGGATAATCCTACTCATGGTGTTAGAGGCCATCTCTTCCTCCTTAGCCATCTTCCTGATCGACCTGGATGGATTTCGCCTCACTTGCTCCCTGATCCGTTTGATGACAGGTGGGGTCCTCTTAGTCAGTGGCGGACCTTTTCTTGACCCGTCCTCTATTCCGCTAGTCTCTTTGAACCGTCGGACTAGACGAACTGTGGGGTCACCTTTTTGTCCGGAAAGAGCTCCTCAATCTCGGAATTTCAGAGACTTCCCAGCAACATGGAGCTTAATGATGGATGCACGAAGCTCTTTGTCTGCTTTCATGATGGAGTTCCAGTTCCTTTTCTATTTGTTTTTGTAACTTCAATTTGTCATCATATACCAACTGGAGCATCGGTCACGATTTTGGCGTGAAATTCATAAAATTACTAGCCCTAAATTGAGTTTTCAAGTCGGAACCCAAACTTATCGCTCGTACGGTACATTGGGGCTCACTAAGCATTGCCAGATACAGGTGCCGATGATAAGTTGTGTGGCCTGGATTTTATGGAAAATTTGTGGCTTAAATTGGTCTGACCTGTTGAATTCCATTTTTAAGGCCCCTCATTACCCCATTGATGGGGTACTTTCGCGCCGCAGATGAGTCCATAACGTGTTCGGTATTGTCTCGGTATTCATTCATTATCAGGGACACAAAGCGTATGAAACAGTTAAAATTTGCATTGAGGTCAGCCGACTACTGTTGGCCTGGTATGTCCTGAAGGATCTCAACATAATTCCAATTCACTACCCCAAATCCATCCAATCTGTAGAACATCAATCCGACAAATTAGCCTGTTCCCTCACCAATGTCTTGTCCAAATTATAAGACTTCCTGTGGAGTTGTCTACGAAAATATCAAAATCACCTTTGACCATTGAACATTGGCAAACACTTCGAACTGAATTAATGTCGTGTTACTCAAATGTATTAGCACGTGATGGTGATCGCCTCCCTGCAATGGCGGGAGAATCCACGACCATTCATCTCAGGAAAGGAACCATCTGCAGTGTAACTTGCACTCTCATTTCTCTGTATTGTACTGATGTGATCAATCTGCCTGCTCCTCAAACTTTCAAACCAGTACTGCCAAGTTCGATCTAAGCTGGATTTTTTTTGGTCAGAAAATGTACGTTCCCAGGACCTAAAAAAATCCAACTTGGATCAAACTTAGCAGTACTGGTTTGAAAGTTTGAGGCGCAGGCAGATTGATCACATCGGTACTGATTAGAAAGTTTCTCTCTTGGGTCCCTTATTCCCATTGGTGGAGGCTAATCTTGGGTAAAAATCTTTAATCTAGGGCTGCAGTTGTCTATAGGGTCTCAAAATTTGGCAGATTAGTAAAATGTGTGGTTAAAAACGTTGTGGGGAAAGACATCAAGGTTTTGTCATAATTTATATTGGTTTGATGACTTGAAAAATGCAGTAAAATAAATGCTAAGTATATATGGGAACCCCAGTAACGTTATACCGCGTCAGATTTGGTTTGTTTTGTCGCCATTTTGATCTCGCCACGGATCCCAATGCGGGAATGCGAGAAGCCTTGGTCTGAACAATGATTGAGTACTTTGGACCTGGCTGTGCCAATCCCACCGAGAACCATGTCCAAATGCTTCGATTTCCCAGAGAAAATGGTTGTCGGAATGCGTGGATTTGCAAAGTTCGACGTCACGGTTGGATGCCAACCGAAAATTCAAGACTGTGCAAGGTACATGTATGTTGTCCCATCAAATGAAGGGATATTGAATTACAATCAAAAGACTTTGCCTCTCAGGAATTCAAATGGTATTAGAGTGTGTGATCGATGGTTTGCATAGGCAAAATGAGACTTCTTGAATAATGAATAGGATATTGGGGGATTGTAGCGCATTGAATATAGTGCTAAAACAGCCACCTATAAGAAATGCTCAAAGTGATATTCAAGAACAAACTTATAGTGCAATCGGGCAAGGCTATTTCAAGACACTGAAACAACTTTGCAAGGAAAAAAAAATCCTTCATTTTCGGACAAATACGTAAAAATTTCATCATCCAATTAAATCGGCTTGTTCGAATTAGTTATCTACGTTTTCTAATTATAAAAGTTCTGCATAAAGTTATCCATTTATTCGGTCAACGAAGCACCGACCTTGGTGTCAAAAAATACGCTCGGCGTGGAAAAGACAGTTGAGGTTGATCATTCCCATCATGTACCTGACTTGAAGGAAACTGAGTCAAGTTGTCAAAGTCATATAGTCATCAGTGAGGAGCCGCTGTCAAACATTTATTTTGGAGGATGACGTAGTTTTAATTGAACAAACGAAACTTGCCCGCGATCATATCCAAGAAATCCACATTTCGAGCCAAAATGTCCTCATGCTTACTTTGAGGTTAAGGGACGCTAAAAATAAAATGCTGAACAAGAACGGTTGATAGAACATTTGAAAAAGGACGACGATGCGTCGAAACTCGTGTTCAAATTCTTCAAAGAGGATGGGCTCTGATTTCTCCGTCAAAGAACTATGCGAGGGTCATCTTGGAGCAAAGGACCACTTCAAAAGGCCCTTTGTATTCGATTTTCATGTGGAGTGACTGTTAATGAAGCTCTACAAGATTTGGGTTATCCCCTACCAGCCATCAGAACCCTTCACAAGCGGACGGAAAACAATGCCTTTGAAAGTGGAATCCTTTTCGAAGTTCTTGAGATGCTGAGAATTAAAGTGCAAACAATGAATGAGAAGAAAAAGCTATGTGGCCTGAAAATGGACGAAATGTCCTTGAAACCTTCCTTTGACTACGATTTGAAAAGTGACTCATTCTTGGTAGATGTGACTCTTCCAAATCATTCAGGATTTGGTTTTTCAAGAATGTGGCATCTCCACCAGATGGAAGCAGACGGTTGATTATTTTTATACATCTGTTTCGGTCAACGGCGCTGAAATTGGTCCTGTTTTGAAGAAAGAAGAAAATTATTCTTCAGTACCATGACGTCGGCTTGGAAATAGTCAATGTAACGGCGGACATGGGTAATGCAGACTTAGCTTGCCTCAAGTGACATGGAGTTAAGTACGGTAGAAATTCTTCTTTGAAGTTAATGTCCCTCTTCCATATGACCAAGAAAAAGAGTTGCATTTCATGGTTGATCCGCCTCATGAGTTAACGAATATTCGTGAGCTCTTTTGCGGAGACAAGACAAAAAAGAATGCACCGCAAGATATCGTACTCCCTGACTGTTTTGTTCAAGTGAAAGACTTAACGTCAAAGACAGCAAGCTTGCAACACATTGAATTACTGATGGAGGAGCAATAAAACCGTGGATTGAAACTTGCCCCAAACCTATAAGAAACGAATGTGTTTCCGACGAATTTTGAAACTATGAGCGTCAGTGGAGCCAGAACCTTAATTTCAAAGTCAGCGTCTGATGGTCTTGTATGTATGTCTTGTTCGAGAGGAAGGATATGACCCAAGCCTTTTGTCTACAGTATTTTTTTGGGATTGGTTTTTCACCGGCTTTTCTAACCGTTACAGGGAATGTAATCCCCAGTACTATTAAAATGAAAGGTTATTATTCGTCTATTCATCAACTTTTAATCTTTACACGATGTTTGGTCTACCAACGAATTTGAGTTGGCAGACCGAACTAGTCTGCCAACTCAATGTAGGGTTGATCTGCAGCTCTATTTGAGAAATTGATAAAAAAAAAACCTCGTGCAACTTTCCTGTCCAATATGAGATTTCGCAAACTTGAATACAATGTGACAAAATTACATTCCAGTTTCTATTTTCAAAGCTTATGGACATCTACTTATCAACTCGTTCTGTATCTTTCCCTTGCTCCTTGGATTTTTCTTTCTCTCCTTTCTTCCACTAAGTATAAGTCACTCATCCTTAGAAAAAGCAATAAAAATGTAACCACTTCCACTTCCCAGCCTCCTGTCCAGTTTCTCGTGGACAAAAGCTTTTGCTTATCCTGAACCTGGGGAATATTTGCTCAAGAACATTCTTACAAAAGGTTGCTTTTGTTGGTTCTGGAAGGAATCAATCATTCAATCTAGAGCCCTCTAATTCAATCGGTCAATATTCTTGTGTTTAAAAATCAATTGCTCTCGGGCTCCAAATGGAAACTATCTCATCAGACCCAACTTGTATGCTCCGGTAAGCAAAGTCGACATTCGTGTTCAGTTTTCCTCGAACTGGTTTCTGGCGTACCTATCCAAGACCGGATTTCTCTTTCCCAAACGAAATGAACGAAATAAAGGGCCAAATAGCCTTATTCGGGCTCATCGTTAAATGCCCTGGGATTTGATATCGCCCACAAGTCCTTGGGGATTGGCCGATAACATGGAATCAAGCAAATACAAGTACCTATTCTGTTGTTATAGTTGGCACCATAAACCGTCCGAGTGTTGTTATTTCGGGTTATTTTCAGGCATTGAAAGAATACAAGAAAGAAAGATAGAACATCGCTCCCTACAAGATGGGGTTTGCATAGATTTCTAGACACTGGTTGTCGGGCGAGCGATTACTCGGTTGGCTATACAGTACAATAAACCGGTTTGATACAGCCCAATTCACAAATTGAATGAGCTAGCGCATCACCCACTAGCTTTGCAAGTTTTTGTTAAGGTGCAATGTAATTGCTCATAACTTTTAACACGGACGTTAGATTGACCTCAAAGTGGACAATGCTTCGACAAAATCGACAACTCGTGAAAGAGGAAATGCATTTGATTGACTGGGAAGAGAATAAATTACTCAATTCTTACTCTTTCCTTTAAAGTAAATATATTGGAATGTTTGACGATTTTGGTACTAGAAATCTGACTTAAACTGATCGTTCAACACCTTGAGGATCGTCGCTGATCGAGGTAATAAGTTTTCTGGCCCCTCAAATTCATTTTGAAATCGAGCTAGTCCGCCAACATTTGGTCGAAATGGACAAGTTGCAACCTGCCTGTCAAGATTTCGAAGAGATTGTAGCGTCCTCTACAGATGGACCCGGATCTTTAGGAGTTCTGTAAACCCCATCGCTTTTGGGCCCCACTCTACACATTAAAACAAGTAGGTTTCTAAGAAAGAATGCAATGGATCAAAACGCTTCAAGTAGGGTCCATATTTTCCACAAAGGGAGCCACTTAAAAAAATGAAAATCGAACCTGTGTCACATGACTAACAAGCAATCATGTCATGCAGAAGTTATGTTTGAAATGAGAACGATCGAAAGTGGTATAACAATGACGACAAATTGTACTTGCAAGTAATAGTTTGGGTTTTGCATTTTTTTGGTTTGTTTGGGATGCTTAGGTGAGAGAGGTGAGACCCCTTGCCCGGCCAGCGAAGCCAGCCATCACATCGTCCATTTCCCAATTCTCTGAGGCAAATTCAAGTCCAGTCTCAGTTTTTGGTTTTCCGTCTTTGGGTGTGGTTAGCGTCTAAAATTTTACTGTGGAGAAGGGTCAAGGGAGAATCGAACCGGGGTCTCTCTCACTCGAGAAAACCGCACTTACCGCTACACCACGTCTCCTTCGACTTGGCATTACAGGTCAAGCCTTGAAGATTGACACTAGTGAAGCAAGCCAAATTCAGTTCTATTCTACCATTAACTGTCACTTTTGCCATTTCCTATCACCTTTGAGCAATAAGTGGCAGAAATTGGCAGATAAGTCGTCTAAGTTCATTTTCACCATCTCTTGGATATACTGATTTTACTCGACATTGTGTTGAATTTGGCCTTTTGAACGAGCCAGTTTGCAACAAAAACAAACTTTGAACTATAGATGTCGGAATTGTCTGAAGCTAACGACGACTCCAAATTGAAATTGTCCTTCTAAAAGAGGAACATCGAGAACAAATCAAGTCATCGAAACGCATCAGTTATCCTAAACCAATATCCATGCTGCGTATTTGGTTTCCACGCTTAACTGGAATGTCTATTTATTTGGGGACGGACATTCTTTGACAAACTTGTTGAATATTTTGAGCCTAGCCTCGGGCGATTGGTAATGAAGTAGAAGGTGGTGGCACGTAATGTCTTCCAACTTCTTCTTTCCCGGCGAAAATTGAGAGTGTGCCACTCGAGGGAAGCCACAGGCCTCGGCACAAAATCCCGTGATGAAAACGTCGTTTATGTGCAGAAAAGGTAGGCTCATGGCCTGCCTGACGAGACATGGTACGGTAGCCCTTGGCATTAAGTACCCGGAACCACTCAAGTGGGGTGGGGTGGTGGTTCCATTATACATGTAGCTGGGACAGACCGACGGTTTGACAAACTGGTCCGTGGAGTTGACCGGGGGCCTGAGCACCGGACCTGAAATTAAATAAGAGAAACATCCGTTAGTCTATAAGACGTGGGACAGAATTCGCCAACACATATTCAATAGTTTGGACCAGTGAAGTTCCCAAATGGGAAACCCCGGCTCCTTCCGGGGGTCACTTGTAGTGCTTGGCTATGATCAAGTTTTATGTTTATGTGACCGCTTAGGTTTTGATGAATGTTTTCTTGATGAGCAGGCGTATGAGCTGGCGTGCAGGCTACAATCTTTTTTCCCAGATACCAAAGGCAATTTTAACAAATATTGACCAACGTTATTTCTAATTTTTAAGGGCAGAGATTTTCTGTCTCATTCAAACATATTTCATCATACATTCATTAGTATTCAAAGTTGTTACAGTAAGTTACGCACTTAGGCAATTGACCAGCTTGCTCACCATGGAAGAACAACCTTTGTGTTCGATTGTGGTGAGTAACTAATATTACGGATTGATACTAGTACACTATAAAAAGTATCCAAATCTCAAATACAAAGACGAAATATAACCTTTGATTTTTTATAGTGCTGGGAATTATATTCCCTGCAGCGGATAGAAAAGCCCGGGAAAAATACAAACCCCCCAAAAAGGCGCAAACCCATCTACGTACCAATGTGACACATTTCACCGCAATTTCCCGGAATGCTCTAGACACATCAAATGCTTACATTGCCTAGACCTGCTATACAAATAGGTCAAGTAAAGTGAAGGAAATTGATGAAAAAATGGTTGCTGGGCACCCTGATTTGGGGCATTTTTTGGAGTGAGCAAGCACTACGACACTTTGGGAAATAGTTCTACATGGGAGTAGTAGTGATGAGTTTCGAACCGGAAAGTCAGCTATTTAGCTTGAAGAGCCTTTGCTAGGGTTTCCAATTTTCACAAAAAAGGGGTAGAGAAATGAAAACCCGAGATTAGGAACGAATTTTAAATCAGCCCTGGCTCCGCGACCTAGAAAGGCAGGATCACGTTATCACGTTTTGCTTCTCATATAAGCGGTTTAGATTTTGCTTGTGTACCCTCTTTATAGCTGTGTACCCTCTTTATAGCTAAGGAGGTGGTATTTCGGTTTGAAAGACATCACTACATGGGAGCGTATCCTTGGACTGGTCAGATTGACCAGAACACGCATTGAACTCGCACGCATGTTGCGTTCTTGATTGGCGGTCGACAATCCCCCAACGGATCAAAACTGTCTTATTTTGTCATGTTGAAGCAAGGAGCAAAACTGATTCTTACCCCCATAGCGAAAGCCCGTGATGAAATTGTCCACTGCCGTCGCCAAAAGCCTATGTGAGATCAAGTAGTACAAACGGTCCAGGTTCAAGTAGGCATCATCATCCATAACCATGGTCACTTCTGGATTGAGCCCCAGGTGATGATCGTTGACGTATCTGAGGAGAGACACGGCCTTAATCGTCCGATTGGCATAAGAGTCGACTCCACGGACCATCACCAGATCACAATGCACCTGGATCTCAGCCCTCAATCGGTTTATCGTCAAAGGGTTGGACGGCTCTCCGGTAAAGAACAGAACTTTGACATCCGGATGGTCATTTTGGAAAAGGCCCCACGTCTCTCGGGTGGTGTCGCGGGTCTCGAAGCGATCGGAAACGGACTTGACGCCCACGAGGAGCTTCACCCCCCTCAAGTCCTGCTCTTGACAGTGGTCCACCACGTAGTCCTTGGCCATGATCTGGCTCATATCCCGCGATTTGCCGGGAGGCCAGCCTTCAACGATTGGACCTCGATAGATCAAGGGGTCACTGCCCACCAAAGCCCATTCGGGTTTGAGCAGGCTATGTGTCCCATCACTCACGGGTTAGACGGATATTTGGATATCCGTCCAAGAGGATTGATATTCTGGTTTGAATGACGTGTTGGATTTGACCACCATCGTCAAGGGCATGTACATGATCATTGCCAGCACGAAGAGAGCTAGTAACGTGCGCGACCGGTTCATTTTGTCTGGATAATGATCTGAAAGGGATAAGTGGGATTTCAGTTGCTTCAGTTTTTTTTCAGTTTTTTTCAGAGCTGCCCATTTGTTGGCCGTATGCCGTTTCCGTATGCCTTTTCCGTTTGCCTTTATCGCTCTCCTGCTTTGTCAAAATTAGATTCAAGGTTGCTCCAAGGTCCTGCTGTCGCCAGGTTTGGAACCCGTGTTATCGCAACAAAAAACAAATCCGTACTGGTTTAACGCCCACTATACATGAACATGTTTCAGGAATGCATTTGAGAGCGATCCCAAATTCAAATGGATCAGACAAGTTCCTTTGTCTGTTGATTTTTACTCTGGGCTTTTTCTTCAAATCCTTCTTCAAGCCATCATGACTGAGGCAGAATGTGTCAGTTGGCCATGATTTGGCTATTGGCCCACATAAGAGAAACTCATGACTAGGTGCTTACCTTAAAAAGTGCGAAATCTCAAATAGAAATCATTTTCTATGAAGACCACATCCACTCATTGTTGATCAACTGATCATTCATTTTGCGGCTGAACAGTTAAGGATCCCTGATTCAGTATTCACTTTATTTGCGCCCAACACTTGGTCAGTTTTGCGGTAAAGATTAAAAAACGCGACCTCTGTCAGGTTTGAAGCCTCCTTATCGAGTAAAATTCGTCTACAAATTCGAGAGGAAGATTGCTGTCCTCTGACGCCATAGATGTGGAATTATAAAGCCCTATAGTCAAACAGTCTGGACAAGTTTTCTCCCGCCAAAAACAATGCCTTTTGTTGAGCATGAGTTATTGAATTATTTGATCACATTGCACTCCTCGTGAAGGCAAATTTCAGGACACACCGTTTGACCGCCTGGTTTCTCGTATTTACCTCTCACACATCTATGATTGAGGCCTCTCCAAAAACCAAAATCCTCACAATTCCGGTTCCCTCACAGTTCGTCAAGCAATGCGTTCAGCTCAAAGTCAAAGCAGAAAGGATTGGGTTTAAATCTCAAAGGACCCGAATCAAAGACACGATAAGACCATCGAAAATAGACCAAAGGAAAGGTGCATTACTCGCTTTGCA
>NC_081445.1:337032-338619 GCF_007210705.1 Tigriopus californicus | reverse complement strand
GGGGGGGTCTGTTACGGAGTCAGAGCGGTGTTGTGTGCGGTGTCCTAAAGAAAATATAGTATTCCCGTTCCGTTCCTTTGCCTCACCTATTTATTTTTACCTCGCACTCGGGAATGGCCACCGGTTCGCCCATTGACTTAAGCATAGATTTCTAGACGCTGGATGTCGGACGACCGACCACTCAGTTGGCTAAACAGTACAATAAACCGGTTTGTAATCAATTCCCAGGAGACCATCCATTGTACTGTTTTACCAGCCGAGTGGTCGGTCGTCCGACATCCAGTGTCTAGAAATCTATGACTTAAGCTGCTTAAACATCAACTCGTTACCAAGTACCGCAAAGAAACTTGGGCTCGGCGAGCTAGGGATCGAACCCAGGGAAGCATTACGACTCAACCAAAGCACTGTGGCTGCTAGTAGTACGAACATATTGTTCGTTTTCTATAATGTTAATGAACTATTTGAAGGTATTGAAAACGAAGATCAATGTCCGACATTCAAGCCTCTTGGACTACTCAATACCATTGAATACAGTTTGATGATTGGGAAAGTTGCGCTGTAAAGGTTGGAAGAGAGAGGAATGTGGATTTGTGCATTTCTCAGTTGAGAACCCCTCTTAAAACTGGACGGGCAAGGTGCACATAGTGTACAAACCTATATAAGGCGGCATCGAACCATATCTACACGACGAGGTACAAATTCCATGTTCTTCCTGTAATACAGAAATCGGACAAGTTGTTTAATATTAGTATGGTATGCTATTGGGGTAAGCCAGTCCATTGCCAGTAAGCCAAGTATCAGGAGCATAGAAAAAAATGCTTCGAGAAACGAGATGTTGCAGGAACATGTTGAGATAATATGATTTCCTGCTCTCAACTGCCGCATGCGGGCTTCCTTTTTATCGCGTAAGCGGTGCGTTCCAACATTGCTCACCGCTTGTCCACTAGTGAGCAAGGAGTTAACAATGTGATATTGTTAACCGCTTGGCCAGTAAGCGGGAAATAAAGTACTTTATTGCCCCGCTTTCTTGCACGTAGCAAGAAGGTGAGACAGTGACAGCTTGGCCTATTCTTAGCAAGTAGCAGGATTGCTGAAAAACTCTCATTCAATAACACTGAACCAAAATAAATTGCCGGAAACTAATACCTAATGGAGATAATATAAAATCGGCGGTGGTTTTATTACTCATCATTTGAAGCAATTTTTGTGAAATATAACGGTAATGTTATTGCAACCAGTCATATTTATGCTGCCAGGGCAACAATTAATTTCATCAGAAATGGATGCTTGTTCCACATTTCGAGATTCATTTGTTGTAGATTTCTGACCTTGTTTTTTTCACCACCTGTTGTCGATGCCCAAGGTGGTTGTTCCTCTACATCCATTGATGATGTCGATGGTACTGCTTTCTCCTCAAGTTTTGGTAGATGAACATTCATTTGGTTTAGGAACCAGGATGTTGCCCATATCACGAATGATGATTCCAGCATTGTCCACATACTCCCGGCACATGTTTTCACTTTTCCAAGCAAAATGAGATCTCATTTGAAGCGAGGTGGCTCCGTTGTATGCTGCAGCAGTACCGNC
>NC_081445.1:330098-336996 GCF_007210705.1 Tigriopus californicus | reverse complement strand
TTGTCCACATACTCCCGGCAGATGTTTTCACTTTTCCAAGCAAAATGAGATCTCATTTGAAGCGAGGTGGCTCCGTTGTATGCTGCAGCAGTACCGGCAGTCCGTCTCCAGCAATGGCCTGTGAAATCGTCCGGATTGGGTATAAGGAGAGCTATTGCCACTTCTTTCCCCACTTTCGCAAGTTGACTTTTTCCGATTGGCACTATCATGAACCTGGCATTGACACTCTTCCTCACTGATAAAAAACAGGGCCGTTTGGGTCAAAATTAGGTACATCCATTAGGTAGAGGAGTTTGCCATCTTGCCCTATTTCTCCCCCAGATTGTTGGTGAAGCCACCACATTATTAACGTCCTGGACTTGGTGGTTTCTAATGACCCTGATCTGATCCAGTTTGTCCTTGTTATGCTCAGATCACATTGTTCTCGATCGACCATTCGGTCGACCATTTCTCAAAAGCCGGCATGCTCTATGGTCAGACCGTCAAGAAAGGTCGGTCTGGCGAAGGTCAAGTTCAAAGACGACCATTGGCCGTTGATTGTAGAAAGGTTAGAAAATTTGGACCTGGTTTCAAAACTGAAATGAGAAGCGTTCAAAGACAGAGCCATAGAAAGGATGATTAAGTCTTGGAAGATGTTTGCTTCATACTAGCTATCCCTGATTGCGCACAATCTAAAATTCCGAACGGAATACAAGAAGTATAGAAAGCAAATGTTCAAAAAAGTTGCAAACTAGGAATAAGGCAACGGAGAATTTGAATACAGTAATTATGTTTGGTCTTCAGAGACAGTTGGATTTGATTCAAGGGAGGATTAAGGCCTCCATAGAAAATGATTAATTGAAAAAAGAGAGTAAAGTGGTTTAGGAGGTCAAGTCAATCTGAAAGCATTTTACTTTTTTGTGAACTCTAAGAGAAATATGAAACACCCCACAAGGCCCTTTGAGGTTGATGGTGAACCCATTGGCCATGTAAAGGTTATAGTCAACAGGAATGAAACCAGTTCACAAATGTGTTTGCAACTCCAAAGAGTTTGGAAGCAACAACCCTTTCCCCTGATGACGAACCTGTTGAGATTGGCGAGGCAGTAAAGTTGAGCTATTAAATGATCTTGCAGTCACAGATCATGATTCTTTAGAGGCTCTCGGGGACTTGAGACTAATTGTAACAACAGCCATATATCTCTCACCTCAAATGTTGCAAAGGTGTTTGAGAAGATCATGAAGTTCTTGAAGTCCATGAATTCCTTCTCATAACCAGCATGATCCCTTAGTAACAAACATGATGTCAAGTCGGGTGTCTCTCAGGGCTCCATTTTGGGTCCTCTCATTTCCATCATCTTCATTGCTCTACTTCAGAAGTTTAGTAGTAGTAAGGTTAGTAACTCTTCCCATGCTGATGATACAAAGTCACTTCATGGTCAGAACTCAGGTAGTTTGGAAGAGGTCCTAGATCAAATCTACTCCTGCGTTGCTGAGAATAATCTGGCACTGAATAGAATGAAATTCCGTTCAGTCGTAAATAATGGAGGTAAAAATACTGATCAGGTCTCATCTATGAAAGATTTAGTTGTAGTCGTCCAAAATAATGGAAAGGTCGATAAGCATATCCACTTGCAGGTTTTCAAACATGTGGTTGGATATATCACACGTTTAAGTCCAGAGATAGCATCACGATGCTAACTCTGTACAATTCGATTGTTCAGCCACATCTTGAATATGCCTCACCCATTTGGGCTCCAATGAGTTCAACAGGTTTGCAAAAGAGGTCGAACAAGTTCAAAGATGTTTCACTGGGAACATCACAGTATTGAGAGAGCTCTCATATTGGGAGAGACTAAAAAAATTGGGGCTGTACAGTGTTCTGAGAAGGTACAAAAAGTATCTGATCTTGTACGTTTTCAAAAGCATTCATCAGCTTTGTCCCAACCCAGGATTTAGGGTCAATTCTGGTGACCGTAGAGGCTTAACGTGCGTTTTTAGAGCACCTTCAAGCCCTCGAGAATCCAGTCTTCCTTGACGGTCACTAGTCTGATGATGGATGGCTGCCCTGTGGAGTTGGACTCCATTGGCATTGTAAGCACTGGTTATTATGGTGGCTCAAGTGGCAAACATGTTTCCCTCATCATCAACCGAGGTGCCTCCACGGAAAAGCCTTCGGTGCATTTCCGGGTAGCTGAGTAGGGCAATGTCAATTTTCCGAAGCGGCGAGCGAGTCGAAGATCACAACAAGAACACGAATGTTACCAATGTGAACGGCCACGTGGCGAAGAGTGCCGAAAGTGCGGGCCACAACAGTTCCTGAAATTACGTTCAACGGGCATATCTGGTGGATTACGTACTAGATGACCATATAAGTAATGCACAATCTGAGATGGTTTCGTTTGTATTGCGTTTCCATAGGGGCGCTTTTTTCCAATTTAATTCCGTAACTTTGATTCTTTAAAAGAGCTTAGCAAGGTTGGGTTGGATGTGTTGAAAACCTTACGTCAAAATTAATTCGAACATTGTCACTCGCCAATCTCTTTACCTGTTCTACTTGATGGAAACGCAAAAATTCCCCCAAGATGCCCAACAAAAAACGAGATGATATACTAGTGCAAGGGCGAGTCCGGGGTTCGTCAAAAAAAAAAAAGCACATTTTTTCTGTAAATTTCGTCAGATAACGGGCTTTTCTTCGTCATGACTTGACCAAGTAAGAAACCATCCCTTGAATGATGATTGCATTAGCCTTGTTTAGCTTGGGAAAAGCAAGATCAACCTTTTTGTTTGACTTGAGCTCAGTAAAAGACTCGATTCAGGACTCGGGGAGTCCTACAAAAAGTCAGAAATCCGACTTTTGTCGGACGAGCCCCAACATTATTGAAATACCCTCCGAAAAGTCTCCCCCTTTTCCCACGACGTCTCAAAAGGGAGCACATTCTTGAGTCAGTCCTCTCATTCCTGAGACAAACAACCTGACTTCCAACTAGGTTCCTCTCACCTGGGAAATCAAGGCTGAGTCTTGCGTTCCAGGTTCAATTTTGCTATTGCAGTGGCCCCGAGCGTGAGCCTCAATTCCATTCCAGCCTTGACACAGGACAACCACAAAGGCTGTGGCCAGTAATCCGGCCAATTTGGTCCAAAGACTAAGCAACAGGAAGAAATTGATGGCCACAAATGACAAAATCCCGTTGCTCACCAGGTCTGGAGTGATGGCCACGTCCATGGCCAAAGCTGCAAGAATATGAAAGATCTGAAAAGAGGTTGCGTGATTTTTATTTGTCAATTTCAAGAACACGATGGCGTTTTTAAGCTTTTTTCCTTTTGGAAAGCCTCTTTTGCACCATCAATAGTTTTAATAACAGTAAAAAATGCAACAGTGAAATGCAACCCGTCGGGCAAAAGGACAAAATCTATGAAATAACCGAAAGAGTTGGGCTTTTAAACAAAAGCTAAGAAGATTCACTTTGTCCATGTTTTATGATTTTTATTATCATTACTAATATTGATCCTTTTGATATCATATTGAATTTTGCTTTCATTGGGAATTGTGGGGACGATAAGAAGAACAGAAATAGAGACTACAAATTATAAACCGATTGAGCAAACAGCACTTTGGGGGGACAGTCCGGATGAAGGCGCTTATGGCGCTCTTGAATTTTCCTATTATTGGTAATGCTTGTTGTACGTTTACCCATTTTAAATACCTCCACCTATGAACAATTAATATCTAGTTAACAGCCACCATCCGGTAACCAAACAAATGTTTGCAACAATGATATGTATGGTAAGCTGAGATGGAAAAACGGCATCAGATACTCTTATGACTTGGGCATACCGTTATGGAAATGTGAAAACTCTAGAAAATGGCATAATTTTAATAACATAATCAGGCCCAAAGATGAGTTCTTATCAATAAATTACCTGAGAAACTTGGCTCTGAATGATACGTTAACCAAAGTGACAAAAAAATCTATCAAGCATTGCAAATGAACGTAGGGGGCTGAATAAAATAGAAAAAGTACAAAGAAGTTTTACAAAATATATTGCAGGCATGTCCCACTTAAGCTATTGG
Organism: Tigriopus californicus; assembly: GCF_007210705.1. Lineage (NCBI taxonomy): Eukaryota > Metazoa > Arthropoda > Copepoda > Harpacticoida > Harpacticidae > Tigriopus > Tigriopus californicus. The sequence goes on along the minus strand of NC_081445.1, from coordinate 332,943 downwards.
GAAAGACTTCAATCCCTTGAATTATATTGTATTCAGCGTAGGTACGAACGCTACCTAATCCTTTATGTTTTTAAATGTCTCCATGCACTTTGCTCTAACCCGGGAATAGAAGTATACCGTCAGTGACAGAAGAGGCATCACGTGTGAAATCAAATTTAAATTCAACCATCAGATCAAAAGTTGGTGAAGACCTTAAAATCCTGTTTTGTACTAAACGAGCACCAATCCTTTATAATCTGCTACCATGCTCACTTCGACGATTCTATTTACTAGATGATCCATTGTTAAGTTTTTAAGCGACATTTAGATCGTTTTATCAACCATCCCAGACCAGCCTTTCGTTCAAAGGTGCCCTAGAGCGGCAAATTCGAACGCATTATGTGACCAAATCTTATCAATTGTGACTTACGGGAAATCATTCTCCTGTATCGGTATAATCAAACCCGAAATAATAATATATAAAAAAATGCACGACTAAAGCTACAACCATCACCAAAGACAGACAGCAAATTTAAGTGTTTGACCTCTCCTTATTAGAATTAAAGCAGGTAATTTTTGTGCTTATTTGATATCTTTCCAATATTAACGTTTTTAAAAGAATGATTAGGGTCGAAAATTAATTTTTGAGGCTGCATTAAGTTTTCAACTATTTTGGTCATTTCTGGGCAAAAAAATTATATCTTATTGTTTTTTGGGGAGTTGATTTTACACGGCATTTTCTAACCACTACAGGGAATGTAATCCCCAGTACTATTAAATGAAAGGTTAAAATTCGTCTCTTTATTACCTTTCAATCTTTAATGACATTTGGTCTACCAACAAGTTCGAGTTGGACAGACCGAGCTGGTCCTTGAATGTAGGGTTGATCCGGAATGCTATCTAAAAATTTGTCCAAGTCTGACTGAATTTGCGTGGCAATGGGTGACATTTATTTAATGAGTAACTACATCTCCATTCAAAAATGATTGACGGACAATCAGCCCGTAAAAGGGCTTTATCTGAATGTGCATTGTCTTGTCTTATTTCACAAAAGACAGTATAAAGATCAAGGTTCTTGAGGAACTAGCTTTAGAAGAAGGTCTCGTTCATTTCCATGACAGAAACTTGGCTTCGACCAGGGGTCTTAGTTGAAATCAACTGTGGTTATTTCTCATCTAAGTTCGTTGTGATAGGATAACCCCTGATGATCCATTTTTCCGCACAGGGGCGTATGTCTATCTATATGTTAGAAAATGAACATGCACATTAGTCATGTAAAACTGTCAAATGGGTAGTAGAGGTCTTAGTTTGTCATCTCCAAGGCTTGATCTGTCCATTGTAACAATATATAGGCCCCTCTTGTTCACTAAGGTGTTGTTCTGGTCAGCTCTCAAATTCATAGAAAATGAGTTGGAGCACATACCTCTGCTCGAAGGTTTTTGTAGGGACTTTAATTTTCCGGCTAGCGTGTGTAGAGTGGGAGGCTAGTCCCGAGTGGGTAATCTTTTTTTTTTGTTGGTTTTTTCACGGGCTTCTCTAACCGCACAGGAATGTAATCCCAGTACTATTAAAATGAAAGGTTATGATTCGTCTATTTATTACCTTTCAATTTTTATATGATATTTGGTCTACCAAGGAATTTGAGTTGGCAGACCAAGCTAGTCCTTGAATGTAAGGGTTGATCTGGAATGCTATCTAAAAATGTGTCCAGTCTGACTTGAAAGATGCAACCGGATCATCAAGCCTATGTATTCCCTACGAATATTAGAGGGAAGCAAATTTAAGCAATGAACCAGCCCAAGAAAGAAGAAAATGGACTCCATAGTTCGAAACTAGGCTGGATTCTCGAGGGCTTGAAGATGCCTCAAAACACTCATTAAGCCTCGACGGTCACAAGAATTGACCCTAAATCTGTGTTGAACGCTTCGTGACTGACTTTATTTCTGACTAGAACACATTGATATATACATGACTAGAAACAGATTACGAGCATGAGCAGCATGCTCAACACCGGAAATATCACACAAACACAATCTCCCTCACACAGGGGGACGCATCTGGGGCACGGATCATCCTGTGGGGATTCACGGGACCATCCTCTGGGAATTCACGGTTCGTCCTCCATCTGAGAAATCCGCCCTCCATCTGATGAATCCGCCCTCCATCTGAGGAATTGCCCATCCTGAGGCCTGGCCCACAACTAGGGGCCACGGATCCCTCAAAAGGGCCACGGAATCGGCCCTCAACTAGGGGCCACGGATCGCCCTCAACTAGGGCCACGGATCGGTAACTAGGGCCACGGATCGCCTCAACTAGGGCCACGGAGCCCTCAAGGCACGGAGCCTCAACTAGGGGCCACGGATCGGCCCTCAACTAGGCCGACGGATGCGCCCCTCACTAGGGGCCACGGATCGCCCTCAACTAGGGGCCACGGATCGGCCCTCAACTAGGGGCCACGTATCGCCCAAACTAGGGCCACAGAACACGGCCAACCAGGAACACGCCATCCTGAACACGGCCATCCTGGAACACGGGATCCAGGAACACGGCCATCTAGAAACATGGCATCCAGGAACATGACCAATCCAGGGAACACGGCCATCCAGAAACCGGCCTCCAGGACACGACCATCCTAAGGAACAGCGGACCAATGCCCAGGAACACGGAACCATAAGGTAACAGGACCATCCAGCGACACAGGACACCATCAGGAAACATGGCATCCAGAACACGGTCACTGGGCGGGTCAGGTGACCAAACCGGGCGTCACGGACCAACCGGCGGGTCACGGGTACCACGCGGCGGTTACGTCAGACCATACCGGGCGGTCACGAGGTCTCCAACGGAGACCGGCTTCACGTACCAC
>NC_081445.1:319934-329485 GCF_007210705.1 Tigriopus californicus | reverse complement strand
AGTTTGCAACTCTTTTTGAACAAAATCTTCCTATATTTTGGATGTATGTCCGTGTCCCACCTTTCGGAATATATTCAGATATTGCCTGATTAGAGCAAACTTTCTCAAAAATCTAAATCCATTTTATCTAAGGCTGGGTCTATGGACGATTCTTGTTTCAGAATGGAAACCAGGTCTAGTTTTGCTAACTTTTCTGCAATTTGGGACCAGTGTCAATTTAAGTCAGATTAATGCGTTTTTTCGTCTTGAAGGCTGGGGATCCCCTTTGCAGTAACAGCAAGGAAGTACACAAAAAAGAAGTATAGCTACTTCCAAATAAGCTTTCTTACTAAAGTTGCTTCTTATGTTCCGTGAACTTGTTCAGTCACAACTTGAATGATATTTGCTGATTTGGGGTTTACTCGGTTCACCAAGTTTGCAGAAGGTGGAATGGGTCCAAAAATATTTCCTTGGGATCATTTTGAATTATCCCCATTGTTGGTTTGGATATTGCCATGTTCAATATTTCTTATTGGTTTTCTGATGATCACCTTGGCCCTCTTGAGAAGCCGTAAGTTATTGGCTGAAAATATATTTACAAATTGTCGGCCACTTTCGGGTTGGAACTTTCCACGTTACGTAATCGTTATTGGTTTTCTAATCATCGTTGTACAGCTCGTAAGGAGCACTTATTTCATCAAACTTATTAGTGTAGGCCATAGAGAATCATTTATTTTCGATTCTTGTTGCACAATTCGAGTTCATGTGGTTTTTTTGTTGCTATTGTTGAGATTTTTACCGAAGTTTTGACCAGCAAAATCTCCCTCCACTTGCATACAACCTATCAAGAGAGGGTGTGGGAAAACAGGGGACCCAATAGTTCAATTGGGATTTGTGTTGGATAAATGGCTGACATAGGCATCAACATGTATATTTTCAAATAGTTTATCCTATTTTGTAATCTAAAAGCAGCTTCCTCGTGGCACGCGAAGATTGCTCAGTGCTGTGTTGCAAGATTGAGCCCAGGGTGTGAAGATTTGGCTCATACTCTGTCTCATTTACTGGCAAAAAGCTCAGTGCTGCTAAAAAACGAACTTTTTACTCCTTTTTTGTATCTATTTAGTCATTGAGAAATAGTTTGTTGCATTCAATAGTTTAGTGTCTGGTCTGTGTGATCTGATAAAAGACAAACCAGGACAAAAAAGGTGCTTTAATCATTGGTTCATTAAAAAGAGTGTTGGACATTTTTGCAATTCTTAATTTAGGGCGACAAAGAACATAATATTTCTTTACTCTGTCCATCAGATCGTTCAGTTTGAATGAATTGTTTAGGGAAGGTTGTGCACCTGCTTAAAATATAAGGAATTGAATACCATATTGCAACTCATTTTCTAATGATCTATTTTAATTGATTTTACTCCGACTTTGGTAGAACCAAGGAGTTCTCTAGACATGGAGGTGGACAGTGCCCAGACGGCAGACAACGAAAGGGCAATGTGCACTAGCTCTTCAATAGGTCAAAAAACGTGCGAGTTTTTTTAAAACCCTGGTATTCAGATCAATAGCGTTTATCACCAATGTTATTTTCATCACCTTGTCTGGTGATATGTTGTTATCAAACTGGGTGCATAATGTAAAAAGTACCCAGAAATGTATAATACAATGTACTTCACTATTCTAATGTTATTCCTCCCTTTTTACCACCATTCCATTTATGGTGATTACTTGAACCGAAATCTAGTTGCTTTGGGCAGGTATACACGCTTTCAGCCATTAGAAATATTATTTAAGAAGTGTCATGATATATAGTTTGTATGGGCATAACAACTAAAAGTCCTTTTGAACAATGAGATGAAAGTGTCCGGTTAAAAGTTTTTTGTTGCAAAGCTCTTGCACCTTATTACTTCTGAAGGATGGGAAACTTGAAGAATTAGCACAAAATTGTGTTGCCACAAATATATCTTATATATTTATTTCTTTTGATTTCAATATGTATCAAGGGTAAACTGATCATGATTTGGTTTTCTTCATTTCTTCCATTTTTTTGAACAACATCATGATTTATGTGGTTGTAGGCAAAGTCACCATGCAGGCCAACAACTTTACAGTTTAGGCTCAAAATATGGAATGGGGTCCCAAGGCCTAATTACATACATTTCACTTTAGTTAATAGAAAATAAAAGTATTGGTCCACTAGTTGGGGTCTCAAGTTGGAAACAGGTTGCTGATGGCCGTCTGGGGATAGAGTTAAAATTCCCACTGGCTTTTTACAAGATTTGCAGAAACTCTTAATGCTCTCTCCGGGTGTCACGAATGCCGTTGACAATGTGGGGACTAATGGCCAATGAAATGATTCATCTTGGTTTGTGATCTGAGAGCAAACAAACTTGGCTTGTCAGTCATATTAGTTATCACACAGAAGAGCAAGGGACAACACTTTTGAAGGAAATACACAATTGACATTCTATTACCCAGATTCACAGGCAGGCAAGCTGAGAGACACTCACTCACAAATACTCGCTACGTGCCCAATCATATGTCAATAATCTCAACTTGTTCAGGCTGGTCAGCCTCTTCCTTAGTTTAAATGAATCCATATCAAGCTCCCTAGGTTGGTTGCATTCACAAGTCCTGATGACAGGTCTTTGGTCCTTGGTCTTTGAATGGCCAAATCACTTTTAATTCCTGTATCTTATTGTTGATTTTTTGCAGGTTATCATTGCACCCAATGCAAGATCGTGTTTTCGACCATTTATGCTCTGCAAAAGCATGTGAAATGTCCGACAAGCCACACTCTGTGTAAAGAGACCCTCCACGAGCACATTCTTCTTGAGAAATACTTCGATAGTATGATTGATGCAAAAGAATGGGTTCATTTCAAGGAATGGGATAAAATGTTTTCCATTGGCTCCTCTCGAAATAATTATTTGGTGTGTAAGTGTCGCCACAGTTTGGTACCACGAGAGGTAGATCCGTCTCATCGAGATGAAATGCAGCCAAAGCGGAAGAAAACGAGGTTACCTTTCTACCCGTGCACACCCCATCTAATCATTGACCGAAAAGATGTTTGTTCTTCTCCCAACCAAGTTGACGGTGACACATGCAACGAACATGGGTGGAAATTTAGACTCAGAGGTTGTACCGTTCACTGTCACGAAGTGAAAGCAAAATATCATCGGATCTCGCAAACCACAAAAGATATGCTCATATCTTTGCTCCAAACTGGCGTTCCGAAGAAGACAGTGCTTGACGAATACTGCAAGGAAGAGAGCTATGAAAACGCCGATATTAAGCTAGTTACTCTTCAAGACCTTGACAACCTCGACCGAAAGCATGTTAATCATGGCATTGATCGAACTAAATATGACGTCGAAAATATTTTTACCTTGATGGAAAAATCGGAATTTCGATCATTTTCCCTCGGAGGACTCAATCACAACTTGATCCCTGATGAAATCGCCTCAAAACAAATGTTGGGGTGCTCCCGGAGCTTTGTAATTTATGCATCAGACCACATGATTGAGCAATTCCAACGCAATCCGGGTACCTTGTTCATGGATGGGACGCATGGAACAAACCGATCAAACTATGCTTTAATTTCAATACTTGTGGCAGGTAAAATGATCTTTTCCCTCATAGCATTGCGAGTTATTGTGGTAGTGGGGAAACTTGAAAATAACCTTTAATCTTTTGTATCTTTCTTTATTATAGATTCCAGAGGCGAAGGGACTCCAGTCATTCAAATTGTAGCAGAATCAGAATGCAAAGAAGCAATAAAGCCAGCCTTTGAATTACTTCAGCTCCTCGCTCCAGACGCCATTCAGCTGGTAAATGTTGTAGTTACTGATTTGGCTCCAGGATTTATAAACGCTTGGAGAGAAGTTTTCCCCCCCAAAGCTCAGTGAAAAATGTAAAATGTTCCTGGCATGTTCTCAATGCCTAGAAACGAAAACTTCTTCCTCATGATGCCGAATTGTATCGATCCCTTTGCGGTTTGAGGACGATCTCTGATGTTCAAGATTTTTGGATTCACTTTTATAAATTGCAACTCGACGAGGAAACTACTTTCTCAGTTGTTATTTTTTATAGTTGGTTAAACTGTGAAAAATTCGAATTTTTTAAGTTTTTTTTTTATTTTTCGTCTTCAGGCAAAAATGCCAAATGGATGGGACTACTTTGATGAAAATTGTGGACCCATCATTCTTCATAAAGTATTTCAATTTCCATTTTTCTTTTTTGCCTCTCGTATTTAATAAAAATGAAAAACAATGTTATTGTCCTTGTCCTTGCTTATGGGAAATACGTTGTTTTCTAGGTGCTTGAGGACTGACTAACCTTACTTGTCTGTATGTATGAGTGTATGTCTTGATAAGTGAATTTACACTTCTTACCAGTTGGTGGAAGGATTTTGAGATGCCACCCGAGTTCAGCGCACCGTTGCGGCGAAATTTTGAACCTTCAATTCCGTTCCAAAATAATGAGTTTAAATGCGTCCCAGATCCAAATCAAACGCATCTTAGAAAATTTTAATCGCTTAATGATTGGTTCTAAGGCTTAAGTTACTCATAGGGCATCTTTATCTGCAATCACTGCAGCAGTAGATTCAGATTATGTACTTTTTCATCAGAAAATGAACAAAGTGGCTCTGAAAGTGGTGTTTAAGACATTAAGAATTGTTTAAAGATGTCTGAAATGCAACTTTAAATTTATTACTAACCCTTAAAGTACAAATATTTATGAAAACGAGTCTGGTGTTGTCTGGGATGCATTTAAACTCATCGTTTTGGAACGGAATTGAAGGTTCAAAATTTCACCGCCATGGAACGCTGACCTCACTGTCGTACTCTTCTAATACAGGATGCTACTAGACACGAATGGCGATTGACACTAACCCCAATGAGGCTTGTTGGGTGGGATGGGGAACTTTTCAGTTTCTAATTCTTGAAAGTTGAGGTACTCTTTTGTTGGTAGATTTGTAAAAAGTTGAGTCCGAATATCATAATTGAGGGCATTGAAAGTTCTTTTTCTTGGACGTTTGCAATTTTTTGTAAATTGTTAGTCCATTCCTCAGTGCAAAAGTGATCAGTCCTTGCACAGTTGGTGTTAGGAATGACGGGCACGCAAGCAATCTAAAATTCCAAGTCTCTGATTGATGATAGAAATAGACGAATCGAAAAAAACCTTGCCGCTAAGATCTCCAGATACTTTGACTTTGACACTGTTTATTGCAACAATCTTACACTCTTATTGATTGAAAGACATTTGAGGACATGGATCTCTCGCGAACAAGAAAAAAACGGGTCTTCAAATGATTTACCGCCAACCAGTTTGATGACATGAAGTTCTAGATCAAGCAAACTTCTGACTAATGTACTCAATATCGTTTCCTACAAGGACACTTGTCTATAAAAGGATATCGGACAGTCAAAGCGATAACCAATATATAGTACCAATGAAAACAAAGAGCGAGTGGCACTTATCATTTCTAGTAACACATATCAAACCTTTTATTCTTAGTAGTTTTTCTAATCTGACCCATCCCTATCACATACTTGACCTATCTCTAGTAGCCGTAGCCCCTTACGAATTTTGTGGGAAGTCTTTCCACAAGGTAGAGAATTGCCTCGCATTCACTAGGGAAGACGAGGAAACCAAGTTGGGATTTCTTCAAGAGAAACGATTGTATTTTGGCTGCTTGGAGTTGGGACATTACTCTAAGTATTGTCAAAACCGCTTAAAATGTGTGACTTGTGGATTCGATCATCCCACATGCCTGCATAGAGGAGCATCATTGTCGGGAGATTATCGTAAGGGGAGCCAAGGACCAGAAACCGCCAAGGAATGTACCTCGGCGTGCTCTGTCAGCGCTCAAGAATTTGACCAATCAGAGGCCAGCAACAACCACGTCCGACCTTCCACCAAAGTCGCGTTGGCTATTATTCCCGTCAGAATTCGAGAGAAGGGAAGTAACAAGAGTGTAACAACCTACGCCGGCCTCGATAACTTCTCAAGCGATTGCTTTGTTACCAACGACATAATAACTCGCTTAGGGGTTAGGGGAGATCGAGCAGAAATTCGCCTAAACACCATATATTGCAAAAACAAGGGAACTCTTACAAAGGCTATAAGCAATCTGGAAATTATGGACTTGGACGGAAACGAGTGCATTCCTCTTCCAGTCACGTTCAGTCAAGAGGAACTCCCAGTCACCAAAGCCGATGTGATGAAAAGGGAAGATATCGATCATTTCCCGTTCCTCTCTGAAGTTCCCTTTATGTTTCTTGATGCAGATGTCGGATTAATGATTGGTGCAAATGTACCGGACGCTGTCCGGCCGTTGGAAATTGCCAGCGGCTCAACAAACAATCCTTATGCTTCTAGACATCGCCTAGGATGGGCTTTGAACGGCCCGTTGTCTAGAATGCAGGAAAGTCCAAGAGTTCAAGTGAATTTCACTCGGGTAACATTTTACCAAGATATTGAGTCGAAGCTCCAATTCATGTATGAGAATGACTTCCAGGATAAATCGAGGATTCGCAGAAAGGGTTCCGGCAGATGAGCTCCCCGGCACAAAGGGCCAAGTGTGGTACATAGTACATCATGGCGTCTTTCACAAGATGAAGAAAAAGCTTCGAGTGGTTTTCAACTGCTCTTTGACGTATCTGGGTTTCTCTCTAAACGACCGTCTTCTCCAGGGGCCCGACTTAACCAATAACCTTCTGGGAGTTTTGCTACGCTTTCGTGAGAAGAAGATCGTTATAATGGCTGATATCGAGAAGATGTTCTACCAGGTGGAAGTACCAAAAAAAGACTCTGATTTCCTTCGTTTTTTCTGTTTCCAAAATAACGACTTGGGGACGCCGCCTGTGGAATATCGCTTGGAAGTCCATGTCTTTGGTGCCGTTTCTTCACTAAGTTGTGCCAACTTTGCTCTTCAACGAGCCGCTGTTGACAGCCGGGGTGAAGTTGGGCTGGAGGCGATGACGGCAGTCGAGAAAAGTTTTTATGTGGACGACTTGCTGCTATCTGTGGATAACGTAGAAGAGGCAGGAACTCTGTTGGACGATATCAAAACTATTTGTAACAGGGGCCGGTTCAATTTGACTGAAATCACCGCAAACAACCAGGAAGTATTGAACTCCTTGTCAACGAGAGAGTTGGCTAAGGATATTCAGGAAATGGATTTCGTCAATGAAGATTTGCCAGTGGAGAGAGCTTTGGGGGTGGCGTGGAGAGTTGAACTGAATGTGTTTGGTTTCAAGATTCGCGAGCCCGATGGTTCACCAAACTCCAGGAGAGGTCTTTTGTCCTCTGTTTATGCCATTTACGACCCTTTTGGGTTCATTGGCCCAACAATTCTGCCAGCTAAACGCATACTCCAGGAGTTGTGTCGGAGGAAGTGCGACTGGGACAGGGATGCAGAGATCCCGGACGATTTGAAAACCATTTGGATTTGTTGGGGCGGGGAGTTAAATTTCCTATCTTCCTACAAAGTTCCACGGTGGAATGGCGAATCTGGCAAAGGAGATCGGGGCGAATTACACGTGTTCTGCGATGGGAGCGAGATTGGTTATGGGCCCGCTGCCTATGTTAGAGTCAAGAACGCTGGTGGAATTCGTTGCGCCCTTACCTTGGCCAAGTCGAGGTTGGCTCCCTTTAAGAAGATTTCGATCCCTCGAAATTGGCTGGAGCTAAGCTAGCCGTTGAGTTGGCGTCCATTATCAAGAGGGAGAGATCGGTCCCGCTCTTGAGAGAGTTTTTTTGGACCGACAGGGATTTGAACAGACTGTATTAAAATACTTGAAGAATGAGAAGAAACGCTTTCAGAGGTACGTCTCAAACAGGGTGGCTTTTATCAGAGAACAATTGGACGTTCATAGTGTCGGCATGTGCCGGTATTACAGAACCCAGCTGACCTTGCGAGCCATGGCGCCCCAATCCATGAATTCGTGACCAACACGGTTTGGAAAAGTGGCCCAGAGTTCCTCCAACACGACGAGTCTTCATGGCCTGGTCTTGGTTTTGTCGGACCAATTAGAGTGGATGATCCAGAAGTTGTTATGGATCAAGTGATATCCGTTTCTACTGAGTGCTCTGGTGATCTTGTCCTGGATTGGTTTGAAATTGTGACAGACTGGTACAGACTGAAACGAACGGTGGCCGGATTTCTCAAATTGAAGAAGAAGCTCCGTGGGACCGAGGTCACCGGAAATTCGATTACCGACTCTGTGGCCCTCTTGGAGGAAGCCGAGATTACCATCATCAAAAAAGTTCAGTCAGTGGATTTGATGGAAGTCGTGGAAGCACTCCAGAGTGGAAAAGATTTGGGACGGAAGAATGTAATGAAAAGACTGTCCCCGTTTTTGGATTCGGTGGGCGTGTTACGGGTTGGCGGAAGGATAAGAAGTATCAAGAACGTCTCGGGGGATCGTAAGAATCCCATCATTGTCCCAAAGGGACTCGTTGCTTGAGCAATTGTACGCCAAACTCATGTGGAAGTGGGGCATTTAGGCAAAGATTTCGTGTTGTCGAAATTGAGGGATCGATTTGCATAGTGGGAGAAATAGACATCGTGAAAAGGATTCTCCGTGATTGTGTGCAATGCAGGCGTTATCAGGGGAAAGTTGTGGATCAAATCATGGCGGAGTTACCTTCCAATCGGTTGGATATGGATCAAATCATGGCGGAGTTACCTTCCAATCGGTTGGATATGGATCAACCTCCATTTACCAACACTGGAGTTGACTTGTTCAGTCCGTTCGTTGTCGCTCAAGGACGTGCAAAGGTTGATCAATTTGGCCTGATTTTCAGTTGCCTTACCTCCCGTGCTATTCATCTTGAGGTTGTTTTTGATAAATCAACGGACGCCTTCATCCAAGCCCTCCGACGCTTCATTGCACGTAGAGGTCAAGTTCGCATTATGAGATCAGACAATAGGACCAACTTCGTGGGAGCGGAACGAGAGATGTTCAATAGCATAAAGGGGGATGAAGTGTTGAAGGAGATGAGACGAAGAGGAGTAGATTGGGTATTTTTCAATCCCCCCTATGGCCACCATTTTGGAGGTGCATGGGAAAGGGAAATCAGAACAGTTCGAAAGGTTCTGGACGGTCTTATGAGCGAACAGGGTCGATCATTGACGGACGAATCTCTTAGTACTCTCTTGTGCGAAGTGGAGGCGATTATAAATAGTCGCCCTTTGACTCCGATTTCTAGCGATCCCAATAGTCTTGAAGCCATCACTCCCAACCACCTTCTTTTATTGCAACCAGCTAACCAGGCGTTTCCTGCCGGATTGTTTCAGCGCAATGACGTATATGCCAAGAGAAGATGGAAACAGGTTCAGTATCTGTCGGACCTGTTTTGGACGCGGTGGAAACGAGAGTATTTGGTCTTGTTGGCAAACCGTCAGAAATGGAAAAAAATGTAACGCAATGTCGTTGTCGGGGATCTGGTTCTGTTGGTTTTGGAGAACACCCCAAGGTATCGTTGGCCATTGGGAGGGATCATCGCGGGTTTTCCTAGTCAGGATGGGAACGTGAGAAAGGTCCGGGTTAAGACCTTTGCTGGCC
>NC_081445.1:317070-318768 GCF_007210705.1 Tigriopus californicus | reverse complement strand
ATAGGGGTGGGGCAAGGAATATTAGGGAGGAGAGTGTTTATAGGAATAGGGGTGGATTGGGCATTTGAAGGAAGAGGAGGGAATTGGGAGAGGGGGGGGGCGTAGGAGGAGAGGGAGGGAGGATGCTTAATGGGTTAAAGTAGGGAGTGGGGCGGAATTAGGTTTAGGAATAGGGTCAGCTCTAAAACTACGAAACTGAGTTATCCTATTTCTCGCCTTTCTTTGCGTCCCTTCTATGTGGACCGAGGTACACCGTACATTAAAGCACGTCTTAAATCTCATGGACTGACGGCCCATGTACCGGTGAAAAACGGACAATCTACCTTTGAACATCCCTTCTTCTCATTGTACTTCTCAAGGCCGAACCTGAGAAGTTGAGAAGAACTGACAACCTTTTCCTTCATAAGGATAAGGCTGCTTTCGATAAACAGGACAGACTATTTCCTCTACAACTGTCTTTGCTTGCTCTATTTGAAGAGGAGCTACTACTTCAACCTCTACATTGGTCAAATCAGTCCACTTTTCAACATCTGGGTGAGCTTGTTTTGTTCCTCAAGCAGCACCCTGGTTTCATTGACCCAAGCAACTAAAGCCTCTATAATAAAGGGCTTATTGACTACGGAAGGTTCCTTCCTTGCTAAGACCAAGTCCAAACATTGTCTAGCCTCTTTGCTGACTTTTCCACAAAGAGCTTCCATCATAAATGCAGGAGTAACTATCTATGAGCAGAACAATCAAGATACCAAGAAAAAGAAGAAAACTAAAAGTCTAAGATATCTTGTCCTGAGATGCAGGACAACGAGGCAAAATAGGAATGAACAACTTCACATCAAACTGAACATACAAATCTAAGATGGAGATAGCAAGCATGAAGTAAGGAACAGAGAAAAGCAAGGAATCGAGAACATATGTAAACTAGGAAATCAACACAAAAAACGCAGAAATAAACTCAGCAAAGTGGTGTAACACAAAATGAAATAAATACACTAATGAACAGTAAACTCTAACCGTCATGGACCAATACAATCAAACTAAAGAACCACACAACGATTTGGAACTGGAAATACTACAATGCAAATCAGAGAGAAACTGCTAAAGCTAAACATAAATGAGCAATAAACTTATTAGGTTTTAAAGTAATTACGTCTTACCAAAGAGCCGTGAAAACCCAAACCTTATTGAGTGAATGAACGGCAATTCCCATTCATTCACCCACACACAAGCACCACAAACACTACACGTGCACAGCAACCAAGGAGCAACAGAGGAAGCCACACCTTGGTTCGAAATTCCTGGAGATAAGAAGAGCAACAAAAATGCGACTGTTCTCAGGGATCTCCAAAAAAAGGAACAAAACAGTAGATTTAATGGAAACCATTGATAATCTGATGACCTCATTAGAAACGATATTCCACCGATCCCCGCTGAGACTCATGCCCATGGGGGCGAAGTTGTACCGCTGCCTCCCTGAAGGTAGAAGGGAGGTGGTCAAGTTCGCGGATTCTTCATTCAGTGGGACTTGTAAGTACCCCATTTTATTTTTTTTTGGTTTGGTTTTTCACGGGCTTTTCTAACCGCTACAGGGAATGTAATCCCCAGTACTATTAAAATGAAAGGTTATAATTCGTCTATTTATTACCTTTCAATTTTTATATGATATTTGGTCTACCAACGAATTTGAGTTGGCAGACCGAGCTA
>NC_081445.1:310012-316496 GCF_007210705.1 Tigriopus californicus | reverse complement strand
GAAATTTTACTCAAAGACAAGCTGATTCATGGATATGGTATTTTAGATTATCAAAAATAGGTTTGTTGCTTTATAATTACTTTCTGAACCCATTATTTTATAAGATTAGATTGCAGACATATTTCATTCCATTATTCAAATCAACATTATGGCATGTGAACTCTATGCAAGTCTGTTAAGAAACATGTCCTTTATACTTTACAATATAATTCGTTGCATATGGTTGTACTTTCAATTTTCAAGTGCTTTAGTCCAAATTAATCCTGTCAGCATGCGAGGAATCAGCGTGACAACTATATTTTATTGAGAAATACCATACTGATGCAATTCTAATGGCAAAAGACACTTTAATTCTGTAGAATATGTTGGTTGAACCCAAGGTGAATCAAATTTGTCATAAATCATTCAAATCTTTGCCTTCTTATGCAATACAAACATGATAAGTCTTTTTGGAAATGACTGACTCTCTGTTGGGAAGGTTTCCAAACAAAGCCCATCTTCGTTGACAATTGGCAGCCAATCAGATCGCTCGAATTTGATGACGTATACTCAACATCGCGGGTCTCTGCATCCAGGGTCCCTAGGCACATCTAAGTAAAAGTGATTGAAAGGAACAATCTTTAAATGTATTATTGTAACATCAAAAGTATAAAAGAATAAGTTTTCGAGTTAGAATAGATCAGTGTCTTCACTTTTTCAACAGAAGTCCCCATTTCAATGATATTCAACCACAAAGATAGAGCGTCCTCCCTTGACGTCAGGCTCTAGAGGACGCACTTTATGTTCTCAACCTTCGCTAGGGGCACCCTTGTTGTTGTTGTGGTTAAATTTCAAGAGTACTATCCTTATTCAAGGACGGCGTCATCACTGGACAGAGACGTTAGGGTGGGGGAAACGTAACTTTTATCCAGATGAACCGAATGCATTTTCCTTCACACAAGTTGGACGTTAGTTAGCTCAGAAAGCGTTCGCCAATTTTGGCCTCAATCGAAGGTCTGCGTCAAAAGCAATGAGGTCCTGAAAGTCAGTACGACGTGGGCAGAAAATGACTTGCTTAGCATCACCTAGGTAAGATCTTAAACGGTTAGTTCCGGGCTGGATTTAGTGATATCGTGCTTAGAACGAAAACCATTTGACCTGAGAAGTTCATTGATACATCACCTTTATAGTGGCAAAATATTAAGTTGCTGTACCTTTAAGAAATAACACATTTCAATCATTTGGCATGTACACCATTGTCAATTTAAAAAATACAGGCTTGCGAGATCTGGACCATCTAAATGCCAGATATTGTTAAAATCCGAAGGCTGAATTCGAAAACTCGAATACTTGAGTCTTGTTTACTCGACGGGGTTTAAATTCTTACGCGAATTATGCGTCAAGTGTTAGTAATTTATAAAATGTGTGAAGTTGGCATATTTTTTTCACTTATGAAGTCCAAAGTGGCGTAACTGAAAGAAGTTCAATTATGCATTACACAATCTTCTACACAAGTGAAATGTCTGTCTTTCATCGTATTTTAAACATTCAAATTCATGAATCAATTGTGACAGTGCCTTCTCTCATTGGAAAAGCACCTCTTCCACGGTGGGAGATGGTGTTTTGAGTGTTACTGTGACATTGAAACGTGCTTGAGCTTCCCAATCTTCATTTGAGTTACGCTCAATTTTTCTACATCTCGCTCTATCGATCACTTTGCCATGTCCTACACGTATGATTTTTGCTTGACCCTCTAAGGACAACCATGGAAATTCTACAGAGATAAAGACGGCACCCTTTTGGCGGCACATTTCCCAATAAAACCCATGTGAATGAAACATCATCGGGTATTCAACTAGGAATTTAAAAAACGTTTGTATTTTTGCGCACTCTTGGAAAATACAATTTAACCTCAATGATGTAGCTTTTGGAAAATAAAATTGCGAGACTGAATACTACTGTATGAGAATATCTAGCTCTGAGGCTTTGCTTTAAAACTATTTTGATCGAGATTTTGTTCATCCTGGTTGAAAATGGCCGAGCTCTCCTCAGTATAATCTGGAACTTGTAATTGATGTCACAGATTTGGATCAGCTTATTCACAATTACGACAGCGTTGGGCACTTCTATGACGTGGGTTGATGGGTATATTCTTAGGAAGCAAATCGCGAGCAGTTTGCATGTTGTGGCCAAAACTTGTGGGTTATGATGAAACTTGCTGATATAACCTTTGGCTCGCTCTCTCGTCAACTACACTTTCTTCTTCATCAATGTAGGCATATTAAACTGATTACGAGGACTCATGCAGTGAATCGTCATTCTCTATTACACTTAACACACTTACGCTTAATACTTCAACTGTACAGAAGCACCGAGACTTGAATTGTCCATGGGAAGAGTTTTTCGGTGCAATTAATCTGTTTGTTGAATTCTTTACGATATACTAGCCGGGAAGCCATTCGTGTTTTGAAACTTAGAAAAAAGTATGACCAAATTTCTTGTTCATTGTCAAAATTGTTTTCCACGGCTCCAAATGATTCGGTTTTGGAAGGTGATGGTGACAATAAATTTCTCAAGACAAGAGAACATTAATTTTTAAAACAATTTTGCTTTTGATTGGTACTCATTCGCATTTAATCCATGAGCTACTGGTATATAGTTGAGCTGGAACACTTACAAGCCTGTAGGGATGAAATTTACTAAGGTATAATGCCAAATGATGGAAAAATGATATCTTTTTAAAGGTACAGCAACTCAATATTTTGTCGACAAATGGATGATATATTGATGAACATCTCAAGCCAAATTATTTTCGTTGCAAGCACCATATCACTAAATCCAGCCAGGAACTAACCGTGCTTACCAACCTGGTGCTAGCTCATTCAATTTATGCCCTCCCTGGTCCGAGTTTTAAATCCCCAAAACTTTGGACACAGACGTTCGAATGAGATTAAAACTGACCATAGCTTTCTGAGGTCAACTCCTTGAGTCCACTCGTGCAAAGAGAAATGCATTTAATTGATTGGAATTACTAATTTTCCCCCACCCCGTCGCTGTCCAGTGGCGAAGTCGTCCTTGCCTTATTATATCTTTGATTCCATTCCAGACGTCGGGTCAAGCAACCCCCGTCATTTGTGGTGGAAATGCTGGCCAACATTGTAAGCATTTATTCAAATTTAAATATACATGTAAATAAATTACTCAACAAGCAGTGCTTTTCCCTTACATTTTCAGTGTACTTGGACGCTGGAGACTCAGCCACAGGAACAGCAGCCCTCAATTTCGCGTTTGCAGATGCTGGTAGTCGTATTTGGGACATCAAAGTGACTCAAATCCCTTGCAGTGCCAATTATAAGTAAGCCCGTGTTCTACGGCCGATTAGGTTGAAGTTTGAAGCCTTCATTGNTCTTCAACCTCGGCCAAAGCTGACCCACGGACGCACCAGGCCTGTCGTGTCCCTTGAGGTGGGAAATTGCACCATGGGCGGATCACGAGTGGATTCCCGCCCCCCAATGAACCGGATTGTCTGAGAATAATCCTGGTGAAAGTTCAACCCCAACCACAAAAGTAGCCACAATGAGGTGCTCGAACCCTGCTTAAATAAATGGCTTGGTTTCTACACCCATCATCCATCGCAAGCATGAATAACTTCAATTACATCATCTTTAACTGGACTAGAAACTTTAAACTCAAGAATAACTGAAAGTGCCCAATGTGATTTACGTTTTTCGCGGCCATGAAGAAGAAAGCGGCTTTCAAGTCAAGCCCACCCAGACCCGGCTATAGGCGTCTGGGAAGACCACCTGTCCTACTACAATCTACGTATGTAAACGTGTACGTACAACAACCGCATTCATAAAACAATCATCAATAACTTCATCTGGACACCTCAACTCCTTCGTCAACCCCCTATACATCCCAATAGGCGGAGAGTATCAAGGATTGAAGAGCTCATCCAACCCTCACCAATTCAAAATTTACCGATTTTAACCGACATGCATCTTTTTTTGTTTTTTAATATCCTTACTATATTCTATTGGTTTCACTAGCCACCTTCTGTTAAAATCTAATGATGCTACTGATTCAAATGCGTCTGAGGATTACTGGATAGACCAAAATTGGTGGGATAATTTTATTGACATTCTTATCACATCAAACACCTTGGATTCCACCAAAGATTTCTGATAAGTGACATTACCTTTGTGGAGTGGTGTCCAAACACAAAATACCATCGATTCTTAAGTAAGGATTGGCACGACCTTGGCGACAACGACACAATTTCCGTAGGAAGCAAGTCAGCAAACAAAAAAAGATTGTCACAACTTTGTCCGGAGCCGGGTTATAGAATTTGCTTAAGTTCATTTACTTGTACCTCACTTATTATGATATATGGGGAACGATTGGCCGCAACCCTGTCAAAATTAATTTACCATTTAAGGTGCCAAGGTTTGAAAAGACCTTGTAGGCCAAGTTTAGTTTGTGCTTGGCCTTGTCCGTGGATGCGGTGACCAAAGAAATCAAAAAGGTTCTCCCATTACCGATCAAGTCCGCTTAAAATATTCGCTCTAAGACGATCTTTTGAGGAAGAAACGGATTGGACCACGGAGGTAGATTGAAAGTAAAAACTTTAACTGCATTCATAACCTATTGTATGCTGATTATATGCTTTATTCGCTAGTAACATCCTTTATCAACATTAGAATTAGCCACATGACTTGTTCATGATGAACACTCGATCAATTATTTTGTTTGTAGGATTTGAGTAACAGAGTGAAATAAGACCNACTGGCATTGATGGTCGTCTTACCACATTCAACTTTGATGGAGTCGTGCCTCAGCATTTAGATGCCCAACAATATAACGTTTGCATCCGCCAGGAAGAAGGTTGGTATTAGTGTTTGGGCAAATCCAGGAAAAATACGAAAAAAAACATTTCGAAATGTCGAAAACATAGGTTCTTGAAGTCGCAAACAAAATTGATTTATTGCCTAGAGTGATGATGAGGAAAGGTCATTCAATTGATTGACTTTTCCATTTCTATCCCACTTTGACAGTGTAATGCTACGAAATTCCGTTATTTTCACAGTAATTATCTTTGTCGTTTGAATCTATGAGCATTTTTTCAAGAAACCCGAATGCTTTAGCACGAAAGTGTCCACATTTATTTGATGCATGATCAAAAATTTTCGTGCCCTTTAATGCTTATTTAGCTCGTGCCATGACCCTGATTTCATGCGTTGCTTGTTGCGTCGGATTTCAATTCTGGTGTGCTTTTCTGAACGATCAAAAGCGCCTTCTGCCTCGTGTAGATGCCGACAAACAATCGTGAACTGCCCGAAGTGTTGAGAAGGATACTAGCATTCCAACCTTAATGTTTCTCGCCCAAGGTCACATGGAAACGGTTATTCGTTATTAGGTACTACTTTGTTGCCTAAAAATCGGTTACTTTTTGCGAAAATGATCTCTGGAATTGTGTCATAATGGTAAAGAAATTCGTTGTTCATCGAATGGTTCCTCTATCGAGTCTGGCATGTTAGAGCATGGCCTCCAGTTTTTAAACTTGAATGTCCACCCATTGACGAGGCCGAGGGCGCCACCTCCCGTCCAATGAAAAGGACAATTCAACCTTTTTTCATTTATGATCTCAATTCATGGTGTTGCAGGTTATTGTTGTATCACTTACACACCCTGCGCCACACCCACCCCTTCCTTCGCTTTGGACTCTGCTAATATAAATACACTCATGCAAGCAATGGTCGATACTGGTTGCACCGAGGATTACATACGTATCGAAGGTTTGTCATTACCATCAGTTTCACGCTTGCCGAATGAAGTAACTAACTCATTTTAAACTCGTCACATTGTTCTTATGTAGAGGGTCGTTGCGTTGGATCAGTGAATGGGAGGAATACATTTTGCGGAGGAATTTTATCGGATTTTAATACGGCCACAGCCAATTGTCCGATTCAAGGTCAGTGTCATTGAACAAATCACTCAATGTTTCGGCATTGGAACTTGGCCTTGGCCATTTGAACGAAAAGTGTCAACCAACTTAGGTGGTCTACCTTTTCTATTTCAGATTGTACTCAACCCTTTCAAGTGGGTGTGTTCACGAATGCAGCTATTGACGTGGCGAATGGAGTGACTGTTGCCAATGGAAATCGAGGTGAGACTCAAGGGTTTCCACCAAATCACGATAAAGTGACAAAGAATGTAAAGGAGACCTTTTCCGTAACTTCCTTCCTACACTCTGTTGACAGTTGATGCTCATTCAATTTGACACATTGAAGTAGCAGCTGCACGATGAAAAGCAGCACAAATTTTGGGAGGTCATTGGGGCACTTTTCGTAACAGTAGAGGTACTAAAAATCCAAGATATAAATCTCAATATTGGACAAAAATGTTTCTAAGGTTTCAAAAAGTTTATTGCAAAAATACGAAATTCTAAAAACAAAAAAATCAGCCACAAAACGGCCTTTTTCTTCTAAAATTAGTTTTCATACAT
>NC_081445.1:307642-309012 GCF_007210705.1 Tigriopus californicus | reverse complement strand
TGCACGGAAAATACTTCCCGCCGTGTGCTATATAGGTAGCAGCAACGTAGGGAGACATATGCAGGTGGTGGTGAGTATTCTTGGAGTTGAAGATTTGACTTTGGAGATTGTCTCACTCGTTTATTGTTCTCTATTTTGGAGACCTCCACATGTAGTCTACCAAATATTCTACTTGATCTGTGATGTTGGCTGAAGTCAAACTGTTCCTTGTGTTCATTTTCCCAACTCTCATGTGCACGGAAAATACTTCCCGCCGTGTGCTATATAAAATATGCTAAAAAAATCTTGTTCAGTTCGGGTGATTTGGTATTCATTGCCTCTAATTGCTCCTCATTGTTCACATTTGTAAGTTTGGGATGCTAGAAACGTAGTTGATCTCTTATCCAGGCTGATTTGTTTACACCCTCTAATTACTTTGGGGGGTTTCCTTCAAGATATTCATTCGCGTTCTCTTCCCAGAACCGAGGATGTTGCGATTATTCTAGTCGCAAGATATTATCCCATACTTCTTGTTCTGTCCAATATTGCTCGTCCTGTACATGGGGAATCCGTTTGCAAGAGGGTTGTTTTGGATGGGCGATGAGCTGAATCCCTTATTTAAAAACCTACCAGGTCTTAGGGATTTACCTTTTTTTTCTTTGTCGATTTGCAACATACCTTTGGTTGGTGGGCCAGAACAAGCTTTATATTTGCACATTTAATTAAATCAACACATCTGAAAACAGGAAGTGTTCTGTTTCCGCTAGCAACGCCCACTTAGGAAATTGCATGTGGTTGATTGGGATAAACGTCTCCCATTTTAACCTCAAGCGTCCCTCTACACCGATGACGCCGTCCTTGAACTTAGATTATGAATTTACTGTGCCCTTTTGACGTGTGATGAATGTGGCGGGTTTAAATTGAGTGTTACCAATAATTAGGTTGCAAGTGAGAGTGCTTGGAAACTTTGGATGCAAGGCTTCCTGCTCTTTGCTTTTATTTTTTAGCTTTGATAATCATACTCCTTTGACTTTCAGTGTATCGTCCCTCGGAAAGAGAGAAAAGTTCAGCTGCAGTTTTGCTCCTATCATCAAATAGGCATAAGACTTTGAAGCGTATAGGGCATGTCAAGTGAAAGAAATTCAAGGAAAAATGTAGTCCGGCACCCTGATTTTGGGCATTTTAGGGAGGGAGAACACAGTCAACTCGCACCATTCGCCTTTGGATTTTTAATAATCGAGTGATTTTGAGCGAGTTGTGTTACAAAACCCAATAAAGTGAACATGTTCGGACTAAATCTGTGAACGCACTATCAAATTGGCTCAATACCACAATGCTAATTGCCTAGACAAGCATGTAAAATGGAAAAAAAGTCAAAATCCAATGCATGC
>NC_081445.1:299697-303782 GCF_007210705.1 Tigriopus californicus | reverse complement strand
TTGAGATCGACCCACTGACACACATGTGCCAACTGGTGAGTTTCAAATTCACCGCCCTAGCTTGCTTTGGACAAGACGCTGTTGATAATCAGACCAACGAGAAGGAGGTCTATCTGAAAGGGCAACACGTTGTTAGCCTTCAGCCAGTTATAGGTAAGTGCTATTGTTTTGAAGATGGTCTGTTGTAATCGCCGACGTGTTTCCTTCAGAACTATACATGGCCAATCTGCGGTATGGCACAATGGAACCCATTTCTGGGAACCCACAATCCCTTGCTTCACTAAGCTTTCCCTTTGACTTTCCATTTACCAACTCGGATATGAAGATGGAGTATCGCAATGGCTTCTTGGCTTGTCAAGGAGGCCAATGGTGTTACCATTGGGATTTCAGTAAGATAAAAGCGTACATTTTGCGCACGAATGCACGATCATTGTTACTTTGCATGATAAAATCTGTTGTAGAGCCTGGTTGCATTATAGTTTTTTGCTTGCTTATTTCAATTCTGGGGAGGTTGGAGGCTGGAGTGAGCGTCAGCACTCTTCAGTCCTCTTGGGTGGTGTCTTGGAGTGTCCCTCACCGGCATTTCTAAGAAGGTTACCCCAATGCCCCATCATGCCCTATATCATATTCAGGTACCCCTCTGGGTGAAGCTCGATTTCTGAATGGATTCAGCTTCCTTCCTCCCACAGAAATCTGCAGAACCGATTAACTGTTAGACAAAACGTGCATCTGATGAGAGCACAAGGCAGTTTGCCTAGTCTCTAGGTTAGCCGAGCTCAAAATTCGCCTGAGGTATTAAACAACTAAATTTATAGGACTTAGTATTTGTATTCGACTTAGAAATGATTTAGCATGACATCGGTTGTAGTTCATTTAAAAGGGAATTATGAAAAACTAAAGATGGGTCTTCCTCAGAGCTTTATCATATTTCAAAATGACAGTACTGCTAAAATGGAGTCCATATCCCGCTTAACTAGAATCCCCCGCATCCATCCATCTCCATGGTAATTGATCTGTATGTAAGAAATGAGATGACATATTTTGAAACTGTGTTTGAAATCTTAAAAAGATGTTAGTGAGGACCAAGCGTGAATCGATTAGATATGTGTTTGAAGCTTTAAATAATTTCCGCTCTTTTTTTACCGCGAGCGGTAAAAGGCGCGTCAAGGGTCGTTCGCCTTGCTTTGGTTGCAGGAACTAGTTTGGGTCGAAACGTATTTTTTGCATTTATTACCACTTTCTTGGTCTGAATTTCTACTTATATGACTCCGAATTAATACACCCAAGGGATTCATTTCATTCAAGATAATCTCAATTGCTTACTCGCAAGCCCAGTCAATGTATTTTAAGTATCAAGTCATTAAATCAACAGAACTGATTGTCTTCCGATCATACTATCTGAGTGAGCACCACTCCACTCCATGCATAAATCAGATCCGTCGATTTAATGAGTTGATAGTGCTTGAAACACAGAAATTTGCCAAGCAAAGCAATTAAGAATATTTTGAATGTAATGTGTGCCTTGGTGCCTATGTATTGATTTATAATTCGTGTTTCAAGGCATGATTGGGACGAAACACATTATTTGCATTGATTACCACAAACTGGTCTGAGAAGCCGTTCTTTTTGCCTCTGGCGGTAAGAAAAGAATGGAATCCTCTAAACCTCCGAATTCATCATTGCTCATCAGCAAAGGTTGGAAAAATAACTTTTGCCGTTGATCGTAAATTCCACATGGTTGCCAAAACTAGTTTTCCTTACAAGAGCAACTCCTCATATTCACTTGTTTTCAGACAACTACTCACATTCAAATCTTTAGGTTCGTTGCTCGACGGCAAAACAATTCATTTCTTCTAGCTTTACTCATCAGTAAATTAGACGTGCATTGTCAATTGCGTCCAGGTTTGATCTCTTAAAAATGCCCAACAGCGGCTGGTGGTCAGTGATGATCCGAAATTTTAGGCCAATCAAGTAAAATCGACTACTGAATACTGCCCACTGGATGGCCAGAGCTTCGATTTCGCACACTGCTTATCGCGTCTCGACGTCAGTAAGCGACTTGGATCGACACTGACCCAATCTAGTTGATCCGTTGGGATAAGTTTGCAAGAGTGCAAACCCATGCCTTTCAACCGAGATGCATCAGTGAGTAAGGTGGTTGGAAGATTTGGGTCGAAATACGATAGGACTGGCCCATTAGGGTCAGTGAGAATTGCTTTCACTTTTTTGAATGCCTCTTGATGTGGTTCGAGCCAAAGGAAGGCCACATTCTTTTTAATTAGTCCTCGCACGGGCTGGGTGGTCTGTGCGAGGTCATGAACAAATTGCCCAAGATGATTGGTTAGGCCAAGAAAAGAACGAAGATCCGTGACGTGCTTTGAAGCAGAGAACCGCGAGATGGAAGCTATCTTGGCTGGGTCTGGAGCAATCCCCTCATCAGATATTATGTACCGTGCGAACGAATACCACCGATCTTTCATACCAAATTTTCTTTCTTGACAGGGTTATCCTAAATTCCTTGCATTTTTGGAGCAGAATACCCGTCCTCTCACCGAGGTCCTTGATTGTAGACGCGTGAATCAGAGTGTCATCCACGATCTTTTTCTCACCAACCACACCAACCAGGGCCCGGTCCCCCCGGGCGCAGTATTCGTTGCCGAACGCATTCAGTTCGGGGCTCGACGAAAGTGAAATATTGACGGGTTTTCTTGCCTGACGAATTATTTACGTAATTGAGCGTCATTGGCTCCTACCACTAATCTTAGACTGAATAGATCTCCGACTCCTTGGTGACTGGAAAAGAACTTAAAACGTCGAGTAAGGGTTGGGGTATTGGCAACAACGGTCCGTTGGAGATAGTTCAAGCACCCATCGTCACCGTAGTTGGGGGCATTGGGCTCAACTTTCAATGGAAGGCTCTACTGAAGTTTTAGGTCCAAGCAACAGCGCAGATAGCCCTGTTGTTCGGATATGGAAAGGCATTCCATGGAATTAGAAGAGAAAAAGGCGTCGTAATTCCTGCTCCAAGCTCTGAACTCCCTTAAGGTAGCGGATGATAGAAGCCGGCTTCAATGCAATGTTGATGATCCTCGGGATCGGGGTCTTAGGGTCACTGGTTGCCCTGTCAGTGGCTTTTCTTACCTATACTTGGACCCGTTCTACAAAATCCATTGGAATTTACAGAAAATCCACGTCTCGTTCGGCAATTTCTTTGTCATACGTCTCCACAGCAACTAAGCTTGCTTGAAATGCATCTGTGGCATCAAGACAACATTGGCATTGATTTTTGAGGTCAGTTATTACCTTCTCAGAAATGTGGTCTTGATTTGCACTTTCACATGTGGCGTCAAAAACGCTCTCCAAGAGTCGAAGAGCACTTGTCACACTACTTTTGTAGCACGTTCTCCATTAGGGTATGTTAATCCTACGCATTGCGCCATGATGAGAATAGTTAGAGCTTGTAATAGACCAAGGTTCGATTAGATACAGCTTTATTCTACTGTAAATATAATTTTGTCAAAATTCAAGATTAAACCTGATTAAAGATGCGATTGACAAGGATGGCATCGTAATTATAAAAAATTGATATTAAGTAAGTTTTAAGTGTATGGCAAACTATTTTCTGGTTTTTCTACCTGCTTCAAAAGAGTGAAAATTTTTCATTGATATTTTGGGCATAGAAAAAGCATATTATGTTTACGGCAATTGCTTTAAAATATAACTGGAGCAATTTTTAATCAAATTTGATGCAAATACAATCTTTGAAAGCATAATAGCCTATCGTTTACGCAATTGATTTGGACAACATTGTAATTGGAAACGCAACTAAGGTTACTCGCTGTTGTGAACGTTTCGTGATTGACTTTATTATTCTGACTAATATAGCTTTTATAAATTTGACTAATATGTATACATGAATGAGCTATGAGCACGAGCTTGTGCTCAACTAATACGGAACACTCCCAACAATTATGGATTACGTTTTTTTNAATAATACCCAAGCTGTTTGTTATGATTTCAAGATGTGTTTGGATATTTCCGTCAAAACTTAAGAGAACATTTTAACCACTGTGTGGAATTATTGC
>NC_081445.1:299586-299661 GCF_007210705.1 Tigriopus californicus | reverse complement strand
ATATACTAATCTGAGATATTTCCCGAGATGGTATTTTACACGAATCGTCTTGGCATTTGCGCAATTTTTTTCATC
>NC_081445.1:295034-299550 GCF_007210705.1 Tigriopus californicus | reverse complement strand
GGATTAATATACTAATCTGAGATATTTTCCGAGATGGTATTTTACACGAATCGTCTTGGCATTTGCGCAATTTTTTTCATCAATGTTGTGGGTACCACCATGATATTAATACCTTGACAAGATCGTTATAATTCAAAGGAAGGCAAATTTAGAGTGTTTTTGTTCTTGCTCGTATCCCCAATCGCTTTCTTTTCGTAGGCCCCATTCTGTATAGTCCAAAACCCTATAACACATCCTTCGTTCAGACACCCTTACATATGATGGAATGAGTACGTTCCAAAGCTAGGGAAGATAAAAAGCTTAAATATCAGCTTTTTGTTAAAAGCGAAACCTGATTGGCTAAGCGGGTTCCCCTTTTGCATTGTGAAGAAACTGTCAAGAAATGTTGTGATTTTCGCTATCATCTTTTTGCGTTTAGGTTTGTACTATTCACAAAGCGCGCATAGCAGAGTCAAAAACATGACTTTGTAATTCCGTTTCTTTTACAGCACATTTGTTCTTATACTTGCGCAACAGACGTTGATTCTCCCTATTTCCCTTTCTTCCATTAAAGGCTCCCCCGGATACGTGTTTTATACAAATTTAGAAACCGTCCTCTACCATGGACTGGGCTTGCTTGGCGAAAGACTCGTATTGGTCGAATCCCGAGGTGTGAATTTTCCCATTCAGGTGTTTGACCCTTCCAAGCGGGCCTGGTTCAATGGACCACCCATGAACGTTATCCGAACTTCGGTGACCTTGGTCACACTCAACTCTACGACCATCATGGCCGTTGGAGGCCGTCGCGGAGGGGACGGATCAATTCTGGGTTTTCCCTGTCATGTCAGAAACAATGTCGAACGAAAGTGGCTACACACGATTTCTGTCCTGTACTCTGACTACTCCTATAATCTTGCTTTGATGGTTGAAAATAGCTTGAAAGTTTAATTTAACTCCATTGGGGGCTCACCAAGTACTCACCAAGGACCTATGGGGAATCTTATTCTTAGTTTATTTTCTGGGACAACCGTGACCAAATCTTTGTGTTGTTGAAATCTGGTACTCTATTTCTGGAAAATTGTTTTTTTTTCATTTAAAAAAGCAAGCATTGACTGAAATGGCAGGTATGATTTTTCAAGATTGCAATGGTTGTTATTTCATGATTAGCAATTTAGGAGGAACATTCGGTGGGTCTAGAAACAGAAATATTTTGATTCGCCTCCCCTATTCCCGGAAACATATAGACGTTAGCCGAACCATAGATGGCGAACCAATCTGATACTAACTACAATACTGCCAATCAGAATGATGCACGGAAAATACCAGGCCAGTCTCACCCCAGCACACCGAATGAAGCAATATTGGCAATGATTTCAAATTATTTCAGCTTCAGTTCACGCAGCACTTTAAAAATGAAATGGAAAGGAGCTTTGACTGAATAGGAAATGACCAAAAAAGAGATCTCCTTTGAGGTCGGATGGCTTTTACCTGGACGCAATAGTTAAAAAGCCCTATCAAGTTTTCAGAGAAACACCCAAATCCATTCTGGCATTTTTCTTATTCAAAAATCCGTATGGAATAATTTTAGTTTCATTGCTTCATTGAATTCTGGCCCACATAAAAAACTGACATGCTGAAAAAACGTTGCAAAAACTGGAATTTTCAAAAACGTAGTTAATTAAATTTGGAAGCAAACGTAGCTAGCACTTGGTCGGAAATTGTGACACCATCAAGTTAACCGCTATTTACTTACTGGGATGCAATGGTTGAATTTTCATCGTTTTAGCTTCTAAAATGACCTGGTTATATGTTAATATAGATTCCCCCCAAAAATTACACCGACTCTCTCAATCACAGAAGTAAAAGATGTTTTTCTTCTTCTTGCAGAATCTCAAAATAGCTAGGGATTTAAGTTCAGAAATAACCGGAGCATTTTGAAGCTTAAAACGATGACAACTCGGCTATTTGATCCGATATAACAAAGAAATGGTTAGATTGACCCGATCATAATTTCCAAATAAATGAAGAACGAAGTGAATTCCCAATTTTCATTAATCAAGGTTTGGATCATTTTAGCACTAATTTTTTTAAGCATGTAAGTTTCTTATGAGGGCTAAAATTCGATTAAGCAATAATACCCAAGCTGTTTGTTATGATTTCAAGATGTGTTTGGATATTTCCGTCAAAACTTAAGAGAACATTTTAACCACTGTGTGGAATTATTGCTCAAGAAGTCAAACCTCAATTCGAAGATGACAATCCAAAACCCTGAGTAGTGCAATATTATTAAGTCCCTTGCTCACATCCATTTTGGTTGATCCGTTCCCTCGTTCCGAGCAGGGAAATCGTCGTTCAAGCGGTCGAGCTCCTCTCTGTTGGGAGCTCCTCTTGGTCCAAGGTGGCGAATTATCCCATCAACCTTTTGTTCCCCGCTTGCATTCGATTGACTCCCAATAACACGCACGTGTTATGCGTAGGGGGGTTCAGACTAGCCACTGTGGATGGGCCTATTGGATTGGCCTTCGTTTTCAATATTGACCATCAAAGTTGGCTTCGAGCCCCGGAATTCGATCTCCCAGTGGAAAGAGGTGGCGGTCATTTGGCACAATGGAAGAACAAACTGTATTACAAACCCAATGGCCATGCCCAGCATTATGTGAAAGACTTGGAAAGGATGGATCTGCCTTGGATCGAGTATGACTTCAACCTTAGAAGAGATGACCGAGAATTGCTTTTCACCCTCGTCAGGACGTTCCAACTCAAACCATGAGCTCTCTTGATGGTTGCTTCGTTAGTTGGGATATAATACTAGGCACTGTACCTTTGTTGGGCAGATTTTTGGCTCTAATGGCATTCGAAACATTGTATTTTGATGGTGTAAAAAGCATTTAAAAGCGTCGCTAAATCGTTGAAAGTAAAATCCCACCTCCAAAACTTTTCGATTTTGTTTTCAATCCAAAATGTTTGTTACTTCAAAGATCGAATAAAAAGCCACAAAAGTCATCAAGAAAATATTGCCAAGAAGCTTTACTTTCAAGAGCAATACTTGTATTTATGTAAAAGCCATCGCATATTCTAACAGGTTTTAAGCTTTAAGCAAAAACAAGCTTATTGAGTTTGCCACTCATCTTTGGACCCCATGCTTTTTAAAGGTTTTTTTTAAGGATAGAGGGCGACCAGTGAAAGTATGGGAGGTCGAATCAGCTTTTCTTCGAAATCCTGTATCTCCAGGGAGTATTCGAGCTTGTTGACATGCGTCCAGATAACAACTTCCACTTCGAAGGGATCTAATCCGTGTTTTAAAGATATAAAAAGATATTGGACAATTTCCTGTTCACCACAAGAAAGTACCAGCAGATGGAAAGAACCGAAGAGAGGGCTCAAAATTTTTACATACGTACACGAAGCGGGACAAATAAAGGTATATGTCACGTGTCAATACGCTCAAAATTGCGGGGGAAGCTTTTTTGTTTTCGCGTTGAGGAGACATACAATTTTTGCCCCTGGATTCAAGACTGTAGTCCATGGATCAAACACGAGGAGCGCCAAGATACAAAGATCCGTTGCCCGAGGGAAAAGTGGGGTTTATTGAGCACAGGATAATGCGAGACACCTGAAAATACCACGCACCAGGTATTAAGTCTCGGTATCAAGCTCTCAAATGGGGCCAAGAGTTGGTGCAGTGCGCATCAGTGTCTTGTACTCCAGAAAGGCACTCCAAGCCGTCTTTGCTGTTCTCTGAACTGGCCTTCTTTAAGTGCAAGGTCATGGAAGCTGACTCTTTTGATGATCGGACAACTCGACCGACCGGGCAACTCGACCCACCGGGCAACTCGATCCAGTACAATAAACAAAGACAATATATTGGCTAAAAATCTTACTTATGGAGCAAAATAGAAAGTTGAAAATTAATTTCTTTGCAAAGATGTTAGCACTAAAAGACATTACATTTACTGAATTTTATTTGTTGACTTCATATTGCCAGGTCTTAATTAAAGTAAAAAGACCGCACTTTGAAAATATTGAATTGTATTATGTCAGGTAATCTCTTGTGTTACCTCAGAGCTTCAATTCTGATCCATGAATATGAACCATCTGTGGGTCAATAGGTATATTTTGCTTAATTTCTATACTGAGTCGAGTTGTTCGTTATGTCAAGTAGTCCCTTTGATCGAGCTGTCTCCTGGGTTGAGTAGTCCCTTGAGCTGTATTGTCTGTGGGTCGAATTGTCCTCTGGATCAAGTGGTCCATTGGGTTGAGGTGTCCGCTAGCTTGAGTTGTCCCCTTGGTTGAGTTGCCCTGGAACTGACTTTTCTATTTTGCCTTTAATTTGCACCTTTTATCCCATGTGTAACACTTTCGGACGAAAATATTTCTTTGGTCATGACTTTTAATCAATTGAAATTATGATTTAGGGTAATCAATAACATGATATTAATATTGAAGGAACAAAGGCTTAACCGTGTTACCACCTGGCAGGATTTGAAACGGGAGGAGAAGTGGAACACGTACTCTATGTGGGATGAAAACGACGCAA
>NC_081445.1:286059-294998 GCF_007210705.1 Tigriopus californicus | reverse complement strand
AGGATTTGAAACGGGAGGAGAAGTGGAACACGTACTCTATGTGGGATGAAAACGAAGCAAAGATACATCTCCCCTTTTAAAAAAAATAAAGCACGAACAAGAATGAGGGTTTTAAAAAGAAAAAATAACAATAATATACCCGTATAAACGGTAATTTTAGAAGTTGAAAGAGACACGGCGGGTGAGAAGTGTGGAGGATCTTCTTGATAAGGGCGGGCCGAGGGCGTTGAAGCCAGGGTAGGAGGCGGTGCAATGGCAGTGCCAGAGCCTGTATGTTATGGAGCTGGTCGTAAGTGCCTTCCGTTGCGCCGTTAAACGCCTGCATATGTTTAAACACGATATGATCGACCGTTAGGAAGAGCCTCCATCACTGTGACGGCCAAAGTCCAGGGGGCACCTGGCAGAAGGTAGACAGGAGCGGATGAGGCGGCTGAAGAAGGCTTCAGGCGGGGAGGAACCATCAACCAATTTTTGGCGTCAATAATCTTTTCCAAACGGCGGCGAAAGCTAGCAACTCCATGGCAGCATTTGGAGTGACGATGGCCAAAGCTACCCGAATATCAAACAGGAGTGACTCCATTTTTGAATGAGATTTTCTACACTCCACTCCCTCAACACGCCACCAGAACCAGTGATTAAGGGGGTTCATATGGGATGAGAAAGGAGGTCCAAAAGTCTTTGGGTCAAAACTTGGAGAAGTTGGTCCCAAGGCGCCACTGTTTTGTGCTGGTCTCGTAAGCCAGGGCACCATCTTGTTGGAAGACGTAAATGCCTCTAGGGTATTTTTCCTTCTGCCAAGGTAACACATTACTTTTCAAAAGGTCCTGGTACACAGAAGATTGGATTTTGATGAAGGGCTCTGCAAGTTCTTGGCTGATTGCTCTGCGTTCAAATTAGCTTAACATCGAGATGCCTTTGGACGGTATTGCCGTCTCAAGGCCTTGATGACGACGCCCTAGGTATTTTCCTTGGGAGTCCGAAAGTTAGGGCACAATGACTGGATGTTGTGGAGATAATCTCCCCTAGATTTTAAAGAAGAGTGTCGTTACTTTACACAACATTGTTCTTTTTCCTAGCTTTCGCATTGCGTGCATGGGCTTCCGGGTTATCACGTGGTGGCTTTTCAAAGATATGGTCGAAAAAAATCTCAAAGCATTCCAACCATAGCTCGAACGCCGTGGCCATGTTGTTACCATGGTTTTCAAGTTTTTTCAGGTCAGACAATCATTGTGTGAAGAATTATGATAGCTTTTATTTTTTTTCCATTAATGAACGCTTCACATACCGATGTTTTACATCGTCTCAATTTTGAGATTCATTGGCATTTTTGGTTTTGGAGAACTGTAGATTGCGGCAGCCCTCGAAAGTTTCGACTTATAAGAATAAGGGACATGAGAGAAAGATCGCCTAGTTAAAGAGGAAAAGAATTACCGACCTTTCGTACCCCAAACTCATTTTGTATCATTGGAAGATATATTGACATTACAACTAAGCTTTTGAAGTAGAGAGCACTGAGGATGATAAAAAGGAGAGGATCTAAGAACGGTCCTTGAGGAAGACCCCACCTTACATCATGTATGGCACTCAGGGATCACTCGACTTCAGCCAATTGCTTCCTTCCATCAATGATGTAGGCTTCTTAACCAATTGAAACCTTGCCTTGGATACCAATTTCATGACACCCGTTCAACAAAAGATCATGATCTATTGTATCAAAGACCTTGGCAAAATCAAGATAGACATCATAACATTCAAACGGAATGAAATAATGAATTCTCTCTTGATTCATGTGTGATTTAAGATTCAGCATTCGACAACTGTAGTCAAAGCAAAGATACTCTTTGCAAGCAAAATTGCAATGCTTATGCTAATTCAATATTTGCTCTCACATGTATCGCTATGTACATAAATGGAAGTACAGCTAAGAATTGCAAAAGCCGTACTTTTAGCGGGGTTGTGACCACCTCAAATTGAAGTACAATCAAAACTGATGTGCTAGGACTTGGTGGAGCTGCGTACTCGGTCAATAAACAAATTGCTTATGTAAAGTACTCTACAGTTCTTAGACAAACTCATTACGACATGAGCTCGAACGATATCAGTCATGATTCTAATGCCTGTTTATGGCGGATCCGTTCGTTTTTTAAGAAGAGTACATTGGATGCAAATTGCAATCAATCAACTCAGCCTAATAATTAGTTCAAACACGTTGTGCTTTTACAATCTTGTAGCCCTGTGATCACTTCTTTCAATTTCTTTTTTATTCATCTTTGTTCCCACTCTTCATACGACTACTCTTGTCCAGTTTTACTGACAGCACTTAACATCTTCATAAACATTTTTTAAAATTATTGGTCAGCTCTCAAAAATTGTTCTCATTTGTTAAATGGGAACAAGTGGATGAACCGTCAAACCATCCCAATGTCAGGGTTAAGTCATTGTAAAGACCTTTTCATGTTGTATTCTGTCTTGAATTGTGGGGAGACAAATGCTCTTTTGTTTCAACGACATTCAAAACATTGCAAGTCAAAGATGCAAAAACCATCAAAGCAATTACAAAATCATCGAAATTTAGAGGCAGGCAAATGAGTTAGTGCAGTTCAAAAATATCGTGAGAAAATGGCCAGCGTTGGGGTCCTTGAATATTTTTTAAGCTGATTTTAAGATCATTTATATTCAAGTGTTTTGAATAAAGTTTGAATCGAGATATCTGTTATTTATTAAGTGGTTCAAGAAATAGGCAATGAAAATGTACTTGATTAGCGATATTGACTTCTTTGTCATCTCTACTTCGCAAGTAACAAGAATGGCCGACCTTGAGAGTTAAGTTAAGTTGCAATATGGCACCTTTCTCCAAGGTGTAAGGAGGTGCCCAAAGAAATTTTGATTGTTGTGTTGGCAAAGAAGCCAAAACTTTTTCCATCCACAAAGCGGCAATTATTTGCAAAATATTGAGCCCTCTAGGCCAGGGTTGAAACACCGTTGTTCGCATTAGACTTCGGAAAAAGTTAATTACATCAATGATAGAGCTTACTTTTTTGGTCCAAATTTTGCACCAATTATGTGCTAATTTCCATGGCCTTTGACAATTTAGAAAATGGGATTTTGATTAACCAGCTCCACGATTTAAAGATCCAAGGCAAAATTCTCAATTGGTTAATGTTAAGGACTGAGCACGACTATGTTCTCATCCAATATTTTCTGGTCAGGAATGCATAAAGCCACGAGTCAAACTACAAAGTCAGTTTCCACTTTACTCCTTGTGGGGTCTCCCCATGACGGGGCACAGTGTGGGCACAGTGGGCTACGCAGGCGGCAAGAGCCTCGTCCTATCCTTGAGCCCTCAAAGTCCTTGGACCTTGGCGAAGGAGGATGGCTCTGGTAGAGGACAGACACAGATTCCTTGGCGAGGGAGGATGCCTCTGGTGAAGCCTGGATGGACTGCGACCCGGAGATGACCGTGAATCTTGGTTGAGCCATGACCCGAAGTTAGTGCCCTCTCAGTGAAGGAGATGATATGGACTGAGCACAAGCATATGCTCATCCAAAATATTCTAATCAGGTATATGTAAACCTACGGGTGAAATAAAAACGGGCATACCATAAGCGGGTAAATACACACACCAAAAGTTTTTGAACAACAAACCTATGAATAAACTGGCAGACGCATGGATAAATGGTGCCTAAACCAAAGAGAGCACTTATAAAGCAGAATTTGGCGCACCAAGCACTGAGGACATACCGTACAACATTTTGGCACACAAAAATAGCAAAGAAGAACGCATGCCAAAAAAAGAGACCCACCAAAAACTTGGCCGGCTGATGATGGTAAGGTTAGGTTAGGTCACTTGGTTAGACAAAGTGACCATGTGTGGGTACAAATCTTGAGCAATGCGGATGACTGTAATTGTAGAAAGAGCTTAGTTAATTGATTCTCAAATAACTATCTAACATGTCAGGGTTTAACTAAACGCAAAAGAAAATCCACGGGAGGAGTGTTTTGTCTTTGTAACGCACGGAAGAGTAAAACACACTATAGAAAAGATTCCTATTATGCTGAAAACGTAGCTTGCTTATTTGCCAACTTTTAGAATAGATCTTAGGATCACATCACATTTAAGCTCACATCATCAAAAAGTACGAAGCTACCTAAAGAAAAACAAAAGGTTAGCCAATCATGCAAAAAACTATCTGCACCCTTTGCACATCCGTAGTCATAAGGAACAACTTGTATTTTATTGCTGTATAGAATTCAGAAGGTCGCCACTCGAGGACCTTCCCATGTGATTATTCGTCTACAATCCTTGACCTCAAAAACATTTTTTTTTTCATTTTTTTGTGGACGTAATTGCTCAACTATTTGGAAAGAAGACACCCTTTGTGTCTTGCACAGTGTAGTTTGGAAGACAACTCGCCCCATCATTTTGTGATCCTATTGTGCTTAGCTCCCAATTAAAATCGCTCTTGCGAGTTGAACCATCACGGGCCGTATTGTTGGATTGGTTACTGATGACGCTCGAAAATGTATGGCATTGGTTTTGGAGCGCCAAGATGCCTCTTCCATTAATAACATTTCATTCTGAAAGCACTGGTTCTTTAGGTAAATCAAGCAAAATCATTTTTTGAACCAGCTATTGAGCTCCACGCGGAAGTCAATACTGGCAGTAGCACCGAAGAACCTAAAAACCCCTCAGAAGTCTCTGCAATAACCTGCGAGCGCATATAAAAGGTTGTTGCAAAAAACGAAGTAAAGGTTGCAAATTCAAGCACCCAAAATGATGCTTTAAACTGAAGTATCATAATTCAAAGATGTTCAACAGTAAGGGATGGGTCACAATTGGCTGTCCTTCTTCCATCATTTTGTCTGCCATAGGCCAAAGAAATGGAAATTTTGTTACCAACTAAAATGTAAGGCCTATCATTTAAATGGTACAAAGCGAGAAAGGCCTGTAAATTCTGCCTATATTCCTAACACAAATTCCCTTGAAAGCACCCTACGACCACAATCTTTCCCGTATCCCCCACCACAACCGTCGCATCCTAACGCTCGACAACAGACACTATCAACTACCAAACAACTTTGAACAAAAACAAGATTTTTTATTGTCAGAAGGGAGGATGCAGACTTTGCTGGCAATTGTGCAGTCACAAACTTTGCCAATCAGAATGGTATCTATCTCATTATCTATTGCCTCATTTCTACAAATAACTCTTTCAAGATCAAAATACTTGAAGAATTAGGCAAAAATGATAACATTTCGTTTATCTCTCTAACAGAGAGACCTGGCTAAGAGCAGTGGTACCAGGCGAAGAAATCGTTCTAAAGGAACTCACTTTTATTCGATATGTTAGAAAGGTTGGAATTGTACAATGTTCAGAGAAGGTGCGAAAAGTATCTGAAATTGTACGTTTTCAAAAGCATTCATGAGCTTTGTCTCAACCCAGGATTTAGAGTCAATTGTAGTGACCGTAGAGGCTTAAAGTGCATTTTGAGAGCACTGTCAAGACCTCGAGAATCCAGACCAGTTAAAACAATGAATCCAACTCTCTTCTTTCTCGGGCTCCTTCATTGTTCAATTTGCTGCCCTCAAATACTCGTAGGGCTTATGTAGGCGTTGATCCAGTAGCAGGACTTAAGTCAGACTTGGACAAGTTTTTGGCTAAAATTCCGGATCAACCTCATATTCAAGGATTAGCCAGGTCACCCAACGCCAATTCGTTGCTCGATCAAATAATATATGTCTAAATAAAAGTCAAGTCAAATTTAAAAAAAATCTAGTCTTGAACAGTTGGGATTCCAATCCCAGTAGCGATAGAGCGATAAGGAAGTCCGCAAAAAAACAAAAAATAGATAGAATTAGGACGTCCAACCCAATATTTCCTCATGGTGGAGTCTGTTAGTAGATCCGCAGTTGTCTACAGACCTCGCACGTGCCAATGTCGAATTGTGAGGTCAAAGTCTTGAATATATAATGCAAAGTTTAAAGACCTATCTATTGTGACGATTTATAGACCACCGTCGTAGTGGATTTCACAGAAAAGGAAAATAAAGAAGGAAATGAGTTCCAGAGGGCTATTCTTGGGTGATTTTTATTTCCGTTCTTCTGTTGTGGTATGCGCATCCCGCACCTCTTGGCTTCATTCCGATATCACAATTGGCTTCAAATGCATACAGAAATCTGGAAAGAATTCATCCTTGATTTTAACATTTCCGACCAGGCATTACTCTTTTACTCAAATATGTCTATCTAATCATTCATGGGTCTCTCAAACCACCTTCACCCAGATATGTAAGGAGAATCATAAGGCCAGCTTTAGTACCGTATTGGTAGAGCATTCACTCTCCAATTTGCGAACCCTGGTTTGATTCCAGAATGGCCGAGAGTCCAAGCTTCTTTGTGAAATTTGATTACAACATGAGCTGGTGCTTTTAACAGCTTAAATGGGCCAACTTGTGGTCATTCCACAGGGTGAGGTAATAGTTCATATTGGTTGTGTACCGGAGTGGGAATGTCCCTCAGTTATGACCACTCATCAGATGGCAGGCCAAGCGAGAGGGTAACATCTGACTTTGTAACAAACACACACAGAGAATCACAATCAATATTTGTCAATTGATAAAGTCTGCATTGGACCTGCACGTATTGAGACGGCTGTTGTTAGCCAGCCTCCCGTTGATCACAACTTTATTGAGCAAGTATAAAAGGCAAATCAGTCAGATGGGATGTGCACTTGTCAAGCAAGAGCAGAACAAGAAGAAACATCCCAGCTAAAAATGAAGTTTCTGAGCCTTATTACCGTTGTGGCCCTGGCTGTGTCTGTCTCTGGTGATTGCAGTACTTGTGAGGATGGCGTCAACGCCATCATGCAAAGCATGAGCACCAGCAATGACATCACTGGCGCTGTGGTCAAGGATGCCTGTTGTCCATCTCAAGATGATCCCGAGAGCTGCAATACTGCCGTGGACACTTGGTGGCCCGCCATTTCCGCCGCCATGGCAGCCAGCGAAAACATGGCACCCATCACTTGCGCTGTTTTGGATTGTGGTGATGCCGCCAAAGCTTGGGATTGTGACACCTGTAAGCACGCTTGGAGGATGTGTGGAGCGTTACAGTTGGACCTGTGCAAAACGCCGCTCTTGCTCAATACTTGAAGGGTCCAGCTTTCTGCGAGGATGCCTCTGTTAGTCCAGATGCTACCGTTTGCGGAGACTATGTGGAGGCTATTCTTCCTTGTGCCACCGACGCTCTTGTGGCCAAGGCCCGGCCGCCAGCCTGAGCTATTATGCAATACCATGTTTCAAGTTTGTTAAAACATTAAATAACTGAAATAGATTCAGATTTCCCAAGAAAATGATATCAGAATTGACTAAGTTCTAGTTTACACTGCAACCTCGGTCTTGGACATAGCAAGTTTAAAATGGACAATGATATTGTGATATTGGAACACTGAAGTGGGAAAAGAGTGATGGCGTCACTGCAATATTTTGAGAGGTCATCTGAACTTTTTGGGCATGACAGTTCTTTATCAAAAAATTTTGATTGCATTTCTAGATCTCTTATTGTTGAGAAGAATAGTTCATTTAACATTCATTTTAAGAAAACGGCAAGATTGCAACCTTTTATGGTACATAAAAAGATTTAAATCTTAAACAAGTCGTTTGTGCACTCCTTTGGTTGCTTCATGTTTTGTCGTCTTTCAATTTATTGGTCAAAATCTTAGAAACCTCCTTTGCTGAATGCTGAGACTTTCGCTGTTATTTTGTTTGCTTTTACTGTTTCAAAAATAAGGCCAGTGACCTCCCAAAGCATTGTGCTGGTGTCAGCTGATTCAATGTTTGTTAAAGGATCCAAAAATGCCCAAAAGAGGGTAATTTTCCTCTAACTAACTATCATACCAATTCCTAACTCTGAACATTGGGCATTGTGAGAAAAAACTCTACACTTCTTGTCCCCATTGTTCCACAATAAGAGTAGGCTTTGGAGGCTTTTATGGTCTGGATAGAGGCCGTCCACAAATAAGTATACTTCCCTCGCAGCTGGGCTTCAGACACAATAACATCTTTGCACTGTTGGGAATAGCCTCAAGTACGTCATTTTAATCATTCATGAGTCTCTCAAACCACCTTCACCCAGATATGTAAGGAGAATCATAAGGCCAGCTTTAGTACCGTATGTGTAGAGCATTCACTCTCCAATTTGCAAACCCTGGTTTGATTCCAGAATGGCCGAGAGTCCAAGCTTCTTTGTGAAATTTGATTACAACATGAGCTGGTGCTTTTAACAGCTTAAATGGGCCAACTTGTGGTCATTCCACAGGGTGAGGTAATAGTTCATATTGGTTGTGTACCGGAGTGGGAATGTCCCTCAGTTATGACCACTCATCAGATGGCAGGCCAAGCGAGAGGGTAACATCTGACTTTGTAACAAACACACACAGAGAATCACAATCAATATTTGTCAATTGATAAAGTCTGCATTGGACCTGCACGTATTGAGACGGCTGTTGTTAGCCAGCCTCCCGTTGATCACAACTTTATTGAGCAAGTATAAAAGGCAAATCAGTCAGATGGGATGTGCACTTGTCAAGCAAGAGCAGAACAAGAAGAAACATCCCAGCTAAAAATGAAGTTTCTGAGCCTTATTACCGTTGTGGCCCTGGCTGTGTCTGTCTCTGGTGATTGCAGTACTTGTGAGGATGGCGTCAACGCCATCATGCAAAGCATGAGCACCAGCAATGACATCACTGGCGCTGTGGTCAAGGATGCCTGTTGTCCATCTCAAGATGATCCCGAGAGCTGCAATACTGCCGTGGACACTTGGTGGCCCGCCATTTCCGCCGCCATGGCAGCCAGCGAAAACATGGCGCCCATCACTTGCGCTGTTTTGGATTGTGGTGATGCCGCCAAAGCTTGGGATTGTGACACCTGTAAGGCACGC
>NC_081445.1:282293-286008 GCF_007210705.1 Tigriopus californicus | reverse complement strand
ACACGCTTGGAGGATGTGTGGAGCGTTACAGTTGGACCTGTGCAAAAACGCCGCTCTTGCTCAATACTTGAAGGGTCCAGCTTTCTGCGAGGATGCCTCTGTTAGTCCAGATGCTACCGTTTGCGGAGACTATGTGGAGGCTATTCTTCCTTGTGCCACCGACGCTCTTGTGGCCAAGGCCCGGGCGAGCCTGAGCTATTATGCAATACCATGTTTCAAGTTTGTTAAAACATTAAATAACTGAAATAGATTCAGATTTCCAAGAAAATGATATCAGAATTGACTAAGTTCTAGTTTACACTGCAACCTCGGCCTTGAGACAAAGCAAGTTTAAATGGACAATGATATTGTGATATTGGAACACTGAAGTGGGAAAAGAGTGATGGCGTCACTGCAATATTTTGAGAGGTCATCTGAACTTTTTGGGCATGACAGTTCTTTATCAAAAAATTTTGATTGCATTTCTAGATCTCTTATTGTTGAGAAGAATAGTTCATTTAACATTCATTTTAAGAAAACGGCAAGATTGCAACTTTTTATGGTACATAAAAAGATTTAAATCTTAAACAAGTCGTTTGTGCACTCCTTTGGTTGCTTCATGTTTTGTCGTCTTTCAATTTATTGGTCAAAATCTTAGGAAACCTCCTTTGCTGAATGCTGAGACTTTGGCTGTTATTTTTTTTGCTTTTACTGTTTCAAAAATAAGGCCAGTGACCTCCCAAAGCATTGTGCTGGTGTCAGCTGATTCAATGTTCGTTAAAGGATCCAAAAATGCCCAAAAGAGGGTAATTTCCCTCTAACTTATCATACCAATTCCTAACTCTGAACATTGGGCATTGTGAGAAAAACTCTACACTTCTTGTCCCCATTGTTCCACAATAAGAGTAGGCTTGGAAGCTTTTATGGTTCTGGATAGAGGCCGTCCACAAATAGGTATACTTCCCTCGCAGCTGGGCTTCAGACACAATAACATCTTTGCACTGTTGGGATAGAGCTCAAGTACGTCATTATTAATCATTCATGAGTCTCTCAAACCACCTTCACCCAGATATTTAAGGAGAATCATAAGGCCAGCTTTAGTACCGTATTGGTAGAGCATTCACTCTCCAATTTGCAAACCCTGGTT
Source organism: Tigriopus californicus (assembly GCF_007210705.1). Classification (NCBI taxonomy): domain Eukaryota; kingdom Metazoa; phylum Arthropoda; class Copepoda; order Harpacticoida; family Harpacticidae; genus Tigriopus; species Tigriopus californicus. The sequence continues at coordinate 284,882 of NC_081445.1, read as the reverse complement.
TGATTCCAGAATGGCCGAGAGTCCAAGCTTCTTTGTGAAATTTGATTACAACATGAGCTGGTGCTTTTAACAGCTTAAATGGGCCAACTTGTGGTCATTCCAGAGGTGAGGTAATAGTTCATATTGGTTGTGTACCGGAGTGGGAATGTCCCTCAGTTATGACCACTCATCAGATGGCAGGCCAAGCGAGAGGGTAACATCTGACTTTGTAACAAACACACACAGAGAATCAAAAATCAATATTTGTCAATTGATAAAGTCTGCATTGGACCTGCACGTATTGAGACGGCTGTTGTTAGCCAGCCTCCCGTTGATCACAACTTTATTGAGCAAGATAAAAAGGCAAATCAGTCAGATGGGATGTGCACTTGTCAAGCAAGAGCAGAACAAGAAGAAACATCCCAGCTAAAAATGAAGTTTCTGAGCCTTATTACCGTTGTGGCCCTGGCTGTGTCTGTCTCTGGTGATTGCAAGTACTTGTGAGGATGGCGTCAACGCCATCATGCAAAGCATGAGCACCAGCAATGACATCACTGGCGCTGTGGTCAAGGATGCCTGTTGTCCATCTCAAGATGATCCCGAGAGCTGCAATACTGCCGTGGACACTTGGTGGCCCGCCATTTCCGCCGCCATGGCAGCCAGCGAAAACATGGCGCCCATCACTTGCGCTGTTTTGGATTGTGGTGATGCCGCAAAGCTTGGGATTGTGACACCTGTAAGGCACGCTTGGAGGATGTGTGGAGCGTTACAGTTGGACCTGTGCAAAACGCCGCTCTTGCTCAATACTTGAAGGGTCCAGCTTTCTGCGGAAGTTTCATTTGTGGTAGGAAACTATTAGTTAAGGTTGAGGGATCCCTTGGTGACATACATGATGTCAAGTCGGGTGTCCCTTAGGGCCTCATTTTGGGTCCTCTCCTTTTTATTATCTTCATTGCTCCGCTTCAGAAGCTTGGTAGTAGTAATGTCAGTATCTCTTCTTATGCTGATTATACAAAATTGGTAGTTGGTAGGGAGTGGTCAGGATTCCGATTGTCTGGCAGAGGTCCCGGCACTGAATGGAATGAAATTTCGCCCAATGACCTTTGGGTCGACGCCATTAGACACTCCACTATTAGATGATGAAGGTAAGGACATTGAGCAGGTCTCATCCATGAAGGATTTAGGTGTAGTCCTCCAAGATAATGGAAAGTTCGATGAGCATATCCAGTTGAAAGTTGGTATGGCTTTTCAAACATGTGGTTGGATATATCGCACGTTTAAGTCCAGAGATAGTGTCACGATGTGTACAAGTTGATTGTTCAGCCGCATCTTGAATATGCCTCTCCCATTTGGGCTCCAATGAGTTCAGCAGATTTGCAATAGCTCCAGCAGGTCCAAAGATGTTTTACTAGGACCATTGAGGATATGAGAGAGCTCTCGTATTGGGAGAGGTTAGAAAGGTTGGGATTGTACAATACTCAGAGAAGGTACGAAAGGTATCTGATGTTGTACGTTTTCAAAAGCATTCATGACCTTTGTCCCAACCCAGGATTTAGGGTCAATTGTAGTGCCTGTAGAGGCTTAACGTGCGTTTTGAGAGCACCTTCAAGCCCTCGAGAATCCAGGCTAGTTCGAATATTGATGTCCAACTCTCTTCTTTCTCGGGCTCCTTCATTGTTCAATTTGCCGCCCTCAAATATTCGTAGGGCTTATGTAGGCGTTCATCCAGTAGCAGGATTTAAGTCAGACTTGGACAAGTTTTTGACTAAAATTCCGGATCAACCTCATATTCAAGGATTAGCCAGGTCAGCCAACTCCAATTCGTTGCTCGATCAAATAATATATACAGAAATAAAAGTCAAGTAAAATAAAAAAAAATTCTAATCTTGAACTGTTGGGATTCCAATCCCGGTAACGGTAAGGAAGTCCGCAAAAAAAATCAAACAGATGTCAACGTGTTACTCATCCACTTCCTCCTCATCCATGGCACTCCCTTGGATTTCCACTTGTGGTATCCTGTTAATACCTCTCTTGCTCACCAATAGCACCATTGACGGAGGATCGCTTTCATGATATCACAAATCGAGACTCTACCCCGTCCAATGGAACAACAACAACTCGTCAAATTAATAATGAGTTTCCATAGGAAAATGTATGAGAATATAAATCTATGTTTTACAAACATTTGGGGGGAGATGTAATGTAACGAATCTTATACGAATGATCTGTAGCTTTCATATCTGTATCGCTGTATATGACTCATTGTAGTTGATTTACTTTCACCGCTTAATAAAGGAGTTAGCATTGGAGCTCCATTGTGTTCACTTCATTCGCGCCATTCACTGCACGTCATAACATAACAAAGGTCGAGTTGGTCCAAAGCTATTTTACCACGCACGTTGAAGGTAAGAGCGAGCTATTGCATTGGTAGAGGCTAAAGACTGTCCAGTATTTAGAGAAGGCACGAAAGGTATCTGATATTGTACGTTTTCAAAAGCATCCATGAGCTTCTTCCCAACCCAGGTTTTATGGCAATTGTAGTGACCATAGAGGCTTAACGTGCGTTTTGAGAGCTAGAGTCCAGGTTACAATTTTCTCCCCGCAAATATT
>NC_081445.1:274349-279029 GCF_007210705.1 Tigriopus californicus | reverse complement strand
ATATCAATTGAAAGTTTAACAAAATGGGATTGACAACTCTTTCATCTTGAATTGTTGGGAAATCCCCTCCAGTGCAGATAAAAAAAAGCACATCAAAAGAAGCAGAATTAGAAATTTGGCGCCATATTGCCCCTGCGCACTTTAAGCCACCTTAAAGAATGATTCGACTATGCTTTACCGTGAAGGAACCCTCCGTCAGGTTCAACTTGGCCTCTAGTTCCACTGAATCCGGCAGGGCATGATGAGGTTGGGTTGTTATATCCATTTGCATCCTTTTCAGTGCTTGTTAGGATTTGTCCTTCAGGATCATTACACGTCAATCTTATGCCATCAATGCCATCGTTATTCACGGCGGTGGACAAGGATGTCACAAAGAAGGAGTTCGGGCAATATTCCCAAACGTCATTGTTGTCTCCAGGTTGATCCACAGCCAGAGCTAGAACGAAATTTCTGAAGTGCTCGTTTGTCCAGCCTCGCGGCTTTGCTTAATTGAGAATTTGGATTGAAACTTTCTTCTAAGCCTTTCCCAACCATATTATCGAGCATTGCTTACCTCCAGCTAGAATGAAAAGCAAGACTTTAAAAAATGTTTACCACACCAAGATATTTCGTAAGTGCAATCATTTCACCTAGGCAAGACTTGTCGCATGGCTTCGAATCCATGGTAAAGTTTGCTTCAGGGCATGGACTTCCGCCATATTTTGGTTCCGGTTGATTACAGGACCGATTTCGAATGTGTTCTCCCACGCCACAAAATCGAGAGCACACCGACCATGTACTCCATTGGCTCCAAGCTCCATTGACTAGAATTTTCAAGAGATTGTTTTATATATTTGGTGTTTTATGTGAATGGGGTCAGCAATCAAATGTTCTCAAATGGGCCAAAGAGCACACCGCTTCATGAAGGACCTCAAGTCTCCTGATTATGAAATGTCGTTGAGGGTTGAGATTCAGAAGGCAGCAGTTTACAAACATGTAAACCGAAATGTTGCATATGAGCTTTTGGACAATTTCTTGATTACAAATATTCTTTTAGGGTTCCAAGTCAATTCGACCCTAGGTAATTTAGGGACTCTAAAGGGAGGAAATGACACGGCTTTCCTTCGCCCGCCAAGTTATGCCATTGGGCTGAATTAAGACATTAACTCTATGATCAATAAAACAAAATTGCCTATGATATAGCCCCCTTACGCTGCACGAAATATGTTTTAACTTCTGCACTCCAGAGGGCGCTTTGTCATTCAGCCTCTTCCAAATAAAGGGCTGATTGGGCCAACTCCTTGTTATTGAATTATTATGCGTTTGTGTTGTTTTTGTCTAATTCTATCAAAATCTTATTTTCAACTAGTGCCTCGGGTCACATAACGTCCGGAAAAGAAATTCCGCTCACGCCAAGGCAAGAGCACTTTATCTAGCAAACTAGCGTGCCTCTTCCCGTTTTCTTTGGGCCGTGTGACTTTGCAAATAAGGGCCCTTATTGGTACATCTAAGTGTTATTTTAGTAAATAATGATCTGTTTGATATACAACTCTGTTCATATACCAAATACTTATGAATTAATTTTAAAAATCAGAAGAGTGAATGAGATAACTGTAGTGAAACACCCTTTCACGAAGTTATCATCGAATGATCATGGCAACAGACAGAATAATGATGGCGACAGATAAAAGTGCCAATGAGTCCCAAGACGGAAATCTTTGAATTGCCAAGCCCAAATTTATAGGCCTGAAAAGAGTGCCGTGTGCAAGCCAAGAATCAGACACCTGCCATCAGGGTTCCCGAACCTATCATCGTAATAGAATCGATGTATAAGAAATGTACCCCATTAACAAAGTGGCGCCCCTACTAACCCGAAATCATGTAACCTATGTGTGGAATTCCCCCACCCTTCATGAGATGCGAAGAAAGAAGTAACAAGGAAAGCTCAGAACAAGAAATGAGTTCAGTTGATAATCATAACCACTCAAGTTGATATCCATAACCCACCTTGCCATCAACTCCGGCTCAATCAATAAGCCTCCTCTGTACAGTAAGCTCTATCTCGAATATATCCACTAAGTCTTTGGACACTTCAGAGTTCCATCATTTCATCACCGGTCAATTCGGAGTCGCTATCCGTCTCATCATGAACATCAAATAAATCAAGCACAATAAAATTGTCTTTAAGGTTAGTGATATATTGTTCAAAACTTGCTCAAATACATTCATGGAAAAAAATCAAGAACAATCATTTTATCAATTGAAAACTCTTCTTCGAGCTCTCCTTGTGCATCACATTGAGGGTGCCCTTGAACTTGATCTTGGCAATTGTCTCTGAACTGAACCACAGGCGTTGATGTGTCAGGCAAGGCACCACAAGCCACCTTGGGGCAGTCAAATGAGACATAATCACGGCGTCAATCCAAGTGGGGCCACTCCGCCGCCATTAAGGGTCCTTGAGAGTTTTGTGGGCGTCGACGGTGGGCGGCCTCGAAAATGCCTTGGCGTCGGGGATGCGCCTGGCCCATTGGAATTTGATTTTACTCTTGGTGATCTTTGTGTTATGGAACTCAAAGGACAACTCCAGCATTTTGAACCAGAGTCCTTGGCGCTGGAACCTAAAGGCGTGGACCTTAGTGTCCCCCACCGCCACTAGGTTGACCGAAGTGGGGCCGGCTGCCGCCTCGCTCGCACCAGCCGGCTGGTTGAGTATGACCAGGTTGGCCGTTGGGTTCGCTATCTTAGTCTTTACCTGAGCATCTTGAGGTCGATGTAGTCCATCAAACTCACGACGGCGTTGGGGTCGCTGACGGTGCCGGGATCGATCTGAGGCGGCATCGTGGCGTGGGCGTAGCGTGGATTTATTTATCGTGAACAGTCACGTTGGGGTCACCAATTGAGATTGCAGGAAGAAAGGTCACGGGAAACGATCGAACGATATAGGGCTTTATTCACGCTCCCAAAAACAGAGAAAAGAAAAACGCTATCCCTAAGGTGAACAGCTGGTCCGCTCTACTCGAGTCTGACGACGGAACTCTTGCTTTATTATAATTCAGGCTGAGAAACAAAATTTAAGGTGTTCTGTGACTCTCAAACGAATGAAAAAGCTCCATGAGTCGAAAATGATCAAATTTTGAGAGTTTTTTCCTGATTGTGCAAGATAAATGGTATAGCTTTAGTTAACAAAGATTTGACAAACAGTACCTGGGCAATTGGCCGTACAATGAGACGACTCAAATCCAGACCCCGGGCAAGGGGGAAGAGATGTTATAGGGGTGGGATACGAACATTCTCGGGTCCGGTTTCGTGTGCCTTGAACATTTGATCCACACAAGTTTTTGGCATTTGTACAAACACTCCAATCAGACCACGGACGCCACCAACCTAGATAACGATTGGAAACGAATTGTATTGCGTGCTATCAGCCGTTCCTGTGTTCCAAAGGATTTTCGAATCGGGTCCAAGTGAGTACGTGTGAGTGATCAAACCTGGTATCAAATGCAACGATCTGGATTCGGTTTGGGGCAATGGAATGACATTGAATGACCCAATGGGGTCACCCAAGAGGCATTGAGAGTTCAAAAAGGAAAATGCTTGACATTTTGGCTTTTCAATGTCACAAACAGCCGCACATTCTAGGGTGGAATGCACTGAAAAAGGCACTACTTTGTAAACCATTTGAGGCCATTGATCCGGATTGTATACGACTTTGTTAAAGGTGCACGCAACGAAACTCAATAACACTGATGAGATCCCAAAAATTAAAGGAGATCGAGCCTGTAGACACGCCATGGTTCACTCGAACTGACAATTCTAATCGCATTGCCTAACTTGTGAAATACAATTTTGACAAGGAATAGTCAATTACGAGTACAATGCTTAATCATCGTTAATGTTCCGCAAGAAGCTAATGCAATGCGTTCTCTTGAAAAAGTTATTGCTCACTTTCGATTAGGGATGGCAAAACGGAAAGGATTTCCGCCGATTGAAAGGAATATTGAACACACTAAAAGCAAGAATGGCAACAAAATACAACACATTCGTTTCAAATTTGACCGCAAGGTTCATTCTTTAGTCCAAACATTCCCACGGCGAAACCCGTTTGAATAACTGAAATCAAGCTGCGATAAATGAATTCCAACAATACTTCTTCTTTTTGGTGTAAGTTGGAACTATGGAGGCCAAAACTTCTTTTAGTTTAGATTAAGGAATGCGTACCAAGCTTTGCCTATGATTATAATGAAATAATGCCCAATTGTCATTTCATCCATGTTTTCACGATGCCATTGAAAATTTCACAAATCAACAAATTGGAAAATGACTCCTCAGTCACTAGCCAATCGAGAGAAGATCATGAAATTGAAACATGAATTTGAGGTGACACTAACAGCATTTGGATCCTTTTAGTTGAAAAACATATAAAGATTTTATGATTTTTGTTGAATATTGACCGCTTCACCGACCCTACATTTGTCATTGCCTCTTGGTTTCTTAAAATAGACTACTTTCCTCCTCAACGTGTTGCCTTCAACGACTTCTCCCACTCACTCAAATTTTTTTAAAATCTTTATTGCGAGATCATTTCTCATTGGATCAGGATACAATATTAATATGCATTGTGGTCTTGTCCCGTTCGAGTTTCCAGGTACGCCATTCGAGGCGTGATGATCCATGAAAGGCGGAGGGGGTGGGTGTGGGGGG
>NC_081445.1:270069-271592 GCF_007210705.1 Tigriopus californicus | reverse complement strand
TAGGAAATGAGATGTGACAAGTGACCGCCCAAGGACGAATCAAAATGGAGGTTTCGTGACCATTTTTCTCAGAAGGTTGAGTTTGACATCAGCTTAAAGGTCCCTATAGGGCGTCTGCCGCACGGCCAAAACGCTGACTTGTCCCGAGATGTGCTCAATTTCGGTTGTGAATTCTGAGACAAACTGGGCGTGTGACGCTTTTGTTGATGGTTGACACTACTGATGTAACCAATCTGCCTGAAGCCCAAGGTTAGGTCAGTTCGATTCGGTTAGATTAGGTTATGCAAGGACACTAGGGCAAGGACATTGAAACTTAGTGGAACTTGACTGTGGTATTACCCTGTGCTTGGTTAGGTCAGTAGCTGACAGGCTCAGCGTCTTTGGAAGAAGCCAAGGACGGCTCTACCTTGGACACCTTCTCACCCTAAAAATCAACAGCTGCGAGATATCGAAAGGGCTAATAATTTGAAGTGACGGCGCTCTGACCCCACAAAATCTGAAGTGAAATCGTCTTTCAGATCATTTTGTGTGCCAACTACTTTGTGGTCTGCCCTCACTACTATGTTGTCGAACCATTTCAAGAAGTTGGCCAACTTGACCGGTCCCCTCACACTGGATTAGAGCCATTTAACATATCAATCGAATCCAATATCCTGCATTTGCAAAATGGCTATGATGCCTCACTCTAGGTTAAGGCTGGAATACATCTTTGGGTTGATGGAGACCGAGATCAAATCCATGAAACCGAGACCGATGTTTAGCTGAAACTCTGTCCTAGAACACCTTTATCCATTCATTCCGTTTCAATTTATGATCCTTTTCAAAATGGAGTGTCAATAGCGACTATGCGAAACGTCTTCTCGGAAGTTTACGTGGTTATTCGGACATTTAGGTAAGGGCTGGTACCAACAATCAAACTTACCTGCCAATGCCAGTGATGCCAAATTGGCGTTTCAAACTGGTTTTAACGAAGATGGCCTTTCCTCATAAAGCAATGTGAAAGAAGGGTCAGCTTCTCAAAGACGTGTTTGAAGCTTCAAAACTGCATCACTGACACTGGTAGCAGTAAACAAACGAACCTGCCAGAGCTTGCCTAAACGTCCCCATACGACTTTTAAATTTATTTTCCTTGTTGCAAAAGAGTGTTAAATACACGGCCTTTTTCTGTGGCTTGACTAGTTTCAAAATCATGATCTTGCGTTTTGTTGGCTGTCCGTTTCAATTTGGAATGATCAACTAATTGACCGTTGGTCATCCTATATCTTAACTTGGTACCTAATTAAATCATGGCCAATAGAACTTCAAGGTTGATTCGTGGAAAAAAGACCAGGAATGTTAATCTCTAGTTTGCATATCTTTGCCACTCACAGATTTGGCCAAGCTCTCACTCAACATTGGATAATTTTGAGATTGGAGCTGAGNACCAGGAATGTTAATCTCTAGTTTGCATATCTTTGCCACTCACAGATTTGGCCAAGCTCTCACTCAACATTGGATAATTTTGAGATTGGAGCTGAGGGTGT
>NC_081445.1:269759-270040 GCF_007210705.1 Tigriopus californicus | reverse complement strand
GTGTGACGCTGTTGTTGATGGTTGACACTACTGATTTAACCAATCTGCCTTCAACCCAAGGTTAGGTCAGTTCGATTCGGTTAGATTAGGTTAGGCAAGGACACTAGGGCAAGGACATTGAAACTTAGAGGAACTTGACTGTGGTATTACCCTGTGCTTGGTTAGGTCAGTACCTGACAGGCTCAGCGTCTTTGGAAAAAGCCAAGGACGGCTTTACCTTGGACACCTAGTCACCCTAAAAATCAACAACTGCGAGACATTGAAAGGGCCAAATTTGAAGT
>NC_081445.1:269637-269719 GCF_007210705.1 Tigriopus californicus | reverse complement strand
CGAAAGGGCTAAATTTGAAGTGACGGCGCTCTGACCCCACAAAATCTGAAGTGAAATCGTCTTTCAGATCATTTTGTGTGCC
>NC_081445.1:269104-269601 GCF_007210705.1 Tigriopus californicus | reverse complement strand
GGCCTTTTTCTGTGGCTTGACTAGTTTCAAAATCATGATCTTGCGTTTTGTTGGCTGTCCGTTTCAATTTGGAATGCTCAACTAATTGACCGTTGGTCATCCTATATCTTAACTTGGTACCTAATTAAATCATGGCCAATAGAACTTCAAGGTTGAGTCGTGGAAAAAAGACCAGGAATGTTAATCTCTAGTTTGCATATCTTTGCCACTTGCAGATTTGGCCAAGCTCTCACTCCACCATTGGATAATTTTGAGATTGGAGCTGAGGGTGTTCGATGGGAGTATTCGAAATCAAACGAATTAATCATCATCGTCGTTGTTGTCGTCGGCGTCGTTCACAGGTGCAACTTGAACTCCGGGTTTTCCTCGTGAGTTCAATCTCGTTTTCTTTTAAATCAGCCAATTGAGGCCAGTTCACTGAACCGCCGAAGTCGTGTTCATTACGAAACGACCCAAAACGAGACCATCATGAGACAACTGGAAACTTATCCCATTAT